>NW_028292585.1:3465753-3606773 GCF_029948245.1 Actinia tenebrosa
TTTCGAATACGCTGACGTGTACACGATTTTGCGCATGCTCAATAAGAAAACCTATCCGTTAAAGGGAATAGCCACTAGCATGCATCAGGGTGGATCATGAAATTTCCGGATACGTGTGGACAGTGAAAACGATTCCAAAACGATTCGAATACGCTGCGTGTGGACGCGAACATTTTCGTATCCGCAAAAAAAAATTTGCGGATACAAAAATTTCCGGATACGTGTGGACGGGGCCTTAGAGGAGGATAATAATGCTTACTTCTATCGTGTCACGGAATAGGTCACTGCTATTATATGATGTCATTTACTACCCCCACTACCAGACTCCTTTGCACATTTTCTTTTGTTCATTTAATTAGCACCAATTGTCTTAAGGTGCTGACACACGGTGCAACATTGCACGCAACAAATTTGAATCGGGGTGACACACATTGCAACAAAATCACGCAACATCGCTTGTGTCAGCCTGCTATTTTAAGATATTTGGTCAGCAGTTATAAATTTGGTGCAAGCTGATTGGCTGGAAATTTTAAAATGTTGCAAGTAATGTTGTAGCCATGTTCACATGATGAAAATTGTTGCGCGCAATGTTGCTATAGTAGAGCGCAATTCAACTTCAGATTTGTTGCATGTAACTTTGCGTGCAACAAGTTTGGGTCAGACTCACTCTGCAACAGTCCTGCTGCGTGCAATGTTGCATGCAATGTTGCACCGTGTGTCAGAACCTTTACTATTCTCTTGAGGAAATATCCGCGAAGCATTTTGGTAGTGGTAGTAAAATAACGCCATCATGCAAACGGCCTATTGCTGTTGACAACCGATGGATAATACACCAAGAATGAAATGTTTTGATGGTTTGTACCTGATATATACAGCAATATGAGATGCACTGGGGTCCTTGAGGATAGAAAGAAAAGTAAGAATCAGTGTCATCTTAGGAAATAAATTATTGAAAAAAAATGGTCGGCAGAGGGTTGGCAATATGATAGACACAGAGATATGGGTCGAGAAAACTGGTTCTTTTGGCATTAGGATGAAAGAAAAATTCAGTGATGTCCGAGCTAAACAATAAGCATACCGTTATCAGGCGAGCTGGTTGACCATCACCTATGAGCTAAAAACAAAACGAACAAATGAATGAATGAATGAGAAAAAGGCACATAAAAGAAAAGGTAGGATGAAAATGAATTTGAAAACAAATTGAACACGGCCCCCACCACGGCGGTAAGAAGCGGCGCACGAGCTAACCTGTACTTCATGAGGAAAGGCTGATATAACATACTTGGGATGAAGTATCTGCACCTGGCCATCTCTATTAAGATATAAAGAAGCCAGCAATTTGATAATTTTATTCTCAGCAGTACTGAAAAAATAAGAAATCTCTTTCAAAGGGGTGAGCTGCGATCCACTAAATCTTTTCGGGAGGGGGGTTGAGTTTCAGTTGGGTGGCTCACCCCAGAAACAGAGTCTATGTTTGTATTTTATTGCATTATCTGTAAAAAAAAAAAAAAAAAAAAAAGGAAAAAAAAAATTCACATTCTTTTCCATGTGAAATAAAATTGTATTACAACATGTAAAAATAAATAAATAAATAAATAATAATTAATTAATTAATTAATTAATTAAAAAAAAAAAAAAGAAAAAAAAGAAAAGAAACAGAGTGAGATAGTGAGACAAGCCATTTACTGCATTTTGATAAAAACCTGCGAAGTGGGGGTTGACAAGAACCCAATGAACCTTCGAATGGAGAAAGCGTAGCTGTGATGACACTGAGGAGAGGCGAAGGAGATATGGTATATGACGTATGTCTTACCTTATGAAGCAGTTATAGAGAGCAAGTGAATTCCCACTGATCCAAATAACGCTTTGATGGCTTTTGATATAAGTAGTGATGAACTCCCAGTAGCTGAAAATTAAATTAAATATCGAATCAAATTTATCGCATTCGCTTTAGTCACTGATGTCTATTCAAAGCTGAGGTATTGACAAGATTGGGGTAGACAAATCGCCGTTTCGCCATATAATATTGTAGATTCATTGGTTGGTCACTCTTTCAAGAAGGCATGTGATATTGCCCGACGCATCTTACCAAAATTGCAAAATTGCGTCACAATTATGTCTCGCTTTTTATCGTGAAGATTGCCGTAACGATTTTTAAAACATCGCCTAGTGTAACGCAACTTTTTGTCACGCTAGTGACTGCCACACAGTGCTGGAAACACTACCTAATCTAGTATAAGAAATAACAACAGCGCAGTGCCATAAAATAGAAATCATTAAGATGCGAAGCGAGTTTGACAAACGTGGTGCACAGTGGTCTGTCTTGGGTACAGGCAACACCATATAAGATTTTTTATAACCAAGCTAGACTTCAATATATATGTTCTATCTCCTAAAAATGTCCTTGATAGTGTGGGATTTTAACACACATTTACCAAGACGTACCTACCTGAAGTTTGTATTAAAGGTTACATTGATGAACTTCAGAGGTTTTGGTACTGATGCATAACCAGACCTCAGGGTAAGCTTGGGGTGTTGTCCGAAGTAGTGGAATATGAACGAAAGTCTTTCAGAAAACTTGAAAAAAGATGAAAAATGATAAAAATAAAACAAAGCTAGATTTTTGCGAATTAAAGCCTTTCGTGTCCGTACTAGTTCACACGCGGTGAATAAAACACAGGCAGCCCAACCAGGATCACACGCGACTTCGACGCTCGCTTTATTTCACTTGCTTCGCGCGTCACCCTGACTGTGAGTCTCAGAGAGGTTGGGTTGGAGCAAGCCTATACAAGACAGCCATGTTGGGGTAAGGGGAAACGGGGTAGGAGGGGGGAAATGGGGTAGGCACGATAGGGGGTGTTTCAGAGATTGTATTTTCCAAAAGAAATAATCTATTGTTTTGCAAATCGATATCATTGGTTTAAAACCCCCGATATACTAAAACGCTTCTTACCCACGATGGTACAATTGCAGTGCCGTTTTTCTCTTCTTTTGCTGCATACTTAGGATTTAAGACCCAAATTCTGAAAACCTCTAATGACATACTAAAAAAAATAAGAAAGGACTTCTATTAGTACGGCTGTATAGGGTATAAATCTCGACTTCTGCCCATTTTTCAAGGTCATGATTTTTATGAATAATTTTTGTGCCTTACTCGTTTGTTGGTCGATAATGAGTAAGATACCAATCGAAACAGAAAGGGCTGTGGACAATATTGATATACCTGACCTAAAAAAAATATAGAACAATAATATTTATCATTAATTGATGATTAATAAATTGATGATTAATTAATTCTCATCTTAAAGCTTATGTACATCTAATATTTCTTATATTGATAAATCAATATCTAATAGATATTAATATCGTTACCATGGTTTCGCTCAAGACAGGACTGATGGGATAGTATCCTGATTTACAACAAGACATAGTTGTCAAAGTAGTCCTGAAAAACAGTAAAATACTCGATAGATTATTAGCTAAAATTAAAAGGACTCTCTTCGTAGTTCGAATCATTCTTTTTCTAAGTACCACGAAGTGAGCCCTTTACTAGTTTCTGTGAATGCCATAGAGAAATTTCTTATAAAATAAGAAAGAAAATCTAAGAGTTTTGTTGAAAAATTGCCTTACCTTGTCTGATTGAAAAAACAATGTTTTGGATAACACCAACGAACTAACTGGTTCCCGAAGTATTCAAGTTGAATCTGAAATCGAGAATTGTAAGGTGTACTTACAAATAGAATAGAGAAGTAAAGCTGAAGTAAGATTACATTTATTCAAACATATCCCCCTGAGGTTTTTCTGTGATCAGAAGACTGAAGACTCACAAGCTCTACCCAAAGAAGAAAAGTTAAAAGCTCTTTTACATGCCGAAATAGCTAAAACCATTGATGAAAAATATAGTTCAAAGCTGAGGGTGACTTACAGTGTCTTCAGTTGTGAACACTGATTGATCTTCACGTGGGACAGAATACCTAAAACATAAAATTTGATCCAAAATAAATTCCTAACTGAATAAAAATTGTGAAAAAATCTTAAAAACATTTCTAAGACGTTTTTGCATCACTCACCGCCAAGTTTCTTGTCCTAAGGCTTGGGTGAACAAAAATACAACCAAATACATCATTTTAAGGGTTAGTTGGGACAAAAAACTTAAATTTCAGAGCTCAAAAAAAGAGAAGTTGGAGAAAATGATTTTGAGAAAAATTTTTTGAATTATTGAGACGACCACAACTGGTCAGCGGGTTCTCTTAACCTAGCAATCTTTATTTGGGCTCCCTGGGTGCAAAGCATATTTTTGGTTTGGTCATATTTTGATTCATAGTTTGGTCCAGATTTCTAAAACGCGATCTCGAGAAATTACTAAGCGTTTAAAACTTTTCATGAACTTTATTTTCCTCATTCATCTGTTTTAATTATAATTACAGCCGCCATGTTGGATAATTGATGAGTCATATCCTCCAACATGGACGCCACGGAGTCTATTATGTACAGATTTATATATTATCTAGTTTTGATTACAACCCAATCTATTTATTTAAAATCCCCCCCCTCCAAACCCTTTTATTTACAAATTACGACAAGCTGTTTCCTAATATTAAGAATTTTTCTTCCTTGCTGTCATGGCCTCGTCGAAATTATGCTTCAGGTAATTGTAAATCTCTGTTGCTCGAGACTGGGATAGCTGCTTTGTTATTTTCTGTAGGTCGTCAGGAGTACTGGGGAAAAATAACAAGAAATTTCATCAGATCTGTAAAACGCTCATTTTGGGGGAAATATTTCAAAAATTTTCAAAGAAGAAAAATGTGAAACCAATTCAATGTCATTCCGGAAGCCGTGTTACTGTTATCGTAAGCCATAAGCCATATCAGTGTCTCGGAAAGCCATTCATAGCTACAAGAAACCATTTAAATATTTGGACATATATGGAGGATTTTAACAATTCATACCTGGAAATGAGGTCTCGTAGAGTTCTTAAAGAAGAGCACAGATTTAGTGCGGTGATATAACTAACCCTTGGGATGCTTAGCAGAAAACGAAACACCTGTAGAGGTGAACAAGAAAACAAAAGTTTCCATCGTGATTATCAATTTACGAACCACGCTTTGTGGGGAGAAATAAATTTTAGAGTGCGTTTTACCTGTTGAGTCTCTTTGTTCAAGCTCAAAGGAGCCTGAATCGCTGCTTTTTTCTTTGACTCCATCGATGCAAGTTCAGTTAAAAGAGCTGCAGTTTCCTCTGTTAGAGGGGGAAAAGACACAATGAACAATTATAAATTTTAGGAGGAATATTGCTTCGTCTGTCAGTTCAGAAAGACCAACGCAGCAGCAACAGCGACGACAACAACCAAACAAGTTAGCACATTCTTGTTTTTTGAAGGTGGACAAATGAAGAAAAATAAGAATAGCGAAAGGAGAGGAGTAAAGAAAGAAGAGAAGAGTATTTCAAGGCGCATACAAACCTTGAGATTCACTGAACAAGACCTTGATGTGGGTCTGTGCAATACAAGCCAGCGTGTGTGAGTAAGCATGGCTCCTTGACCTGAAAACAACAGAACAGCATGATTTATGACAATCACTGGGGGGAGGGGAGAGTGGTTGAATAAACTTACCAGTCACGTTCCTTTTCTCCAGGTTTAACTCGATCTTTCTCGATAATAAGACACGGTCGGTCATACAGGTCGCACATCAGCCTCATCTTATCCACAAGTTTAGTTGAATTTGCTCCATTAGCCACAGCTAGAACATAATATAGAACACATTAAATAAGGATTGAACTTTTGATATATTACCCAGCCAGTCGTAACCGGATAGGCTTAGATTCGACAACAGCGGTCGCGTAAGGGAGGCTATTGTTTACAAAAATATTGCAGTAAGTTTATACAACCGGTCGGTAAATCTGAACCTGTCGTAACCGGCTAAACTGACTTAATTTTGACCACATTGGTCGCTTAAGGAAGGCTGTTGTTAAGAAAAAATATAGGATTATACAACCGGTCGGTAAATCGGGTGGCGCTCGATACGTACCTGATACGAGTTTTCGTATAACGCCGACTCTGTTACTAACAACATAATCACAGTGAATCAACTGACAGACTTCTGCTTTGATATTGTGCTTGCGACGAAGGCATGACACTACCTATAGAAATAAAGATAGACCAATGAGAGTGAGGTATATAACATGGCTGTAATCCAATATGATGCGCGCAGATAGGTGCCGAGTTAGGAGGTTAAATTCATTCATACTAGAAAGATTCGAGTCAAGGACTTGTTGCTTACCTGAACGTTGCATATCTCTTTGGTGTCCACGAGGATCACTAGTTTGTCTCGGTCTCTTTGTGAAGGCTAAAATATTAAACCATAAATGAGCTCTTTCATTTTTACCGCGCATGCGCGATGAAATGCCAATTCACCATTTTTCATACAGGTAGTTTCAAAGGATTATTCAAATTTGAACCTTTGATTTCGGTTGAATGCTTTGTATTTGACCTAGACTGCGAGCGGACTTTTGACTCGTAACCAATCTTCCTCGACCAATAGACACGGACAGACAGAAGGACGGTGACCAAGGGAAATAGAGGGACTTAGCTCGCAGTCTATATTTGACCAGTGAACTGATGTATGGAAAATGGTGAATAGTCTGTGAAACCCCACTCTTGACCCCAGATCATCGTTATTCTTGTCATCTCATTTTGCATGCGCAATAAGAATTTCAAGGCTCTGCTCAAAGGTAAGACGCAAGGTGTTAGTACTTACAGAGACAAAAGCCCTAGGAATATTCTTTGGAGTGCTGTTGGGTGTACTAGTATCCAAACACAAGGTAGTGTGATGTTTGTCCTTGTCTGTGCTTATCGCTGTATGAGCGGTACTCTTCTCCTCACTAACTCCCTTATTTTCAAACAGACGACCACCGCTACTACTATACCCCTGGAGTCCTTTACCCATAATATCACTACTACACACGGTGCTACTTCTAGATATATTTTTGTTTATATTCTGAGAATTTGTCGTTAAGTTCTGAATTCCTTCGCTAAATGGCTGAACAGTAGCTGCACAAGATGACTTAAAGCTGAACACACGAGTATTTGATTCGCCAGATCTTTGGGGTGCGACAATCTTAGTAAACTTGGATTCCTGTGTCCCATTTTGTTGCTGCAGTTGTTGTTGCTTCTGTTTTTGCAGAGGTGATTGTCGTTTCAACGCAAAAGGCGAATCCTTCAAAACACTCTTATTTTTTTCCGAAGAAAAAGCACTGTTATTTAGATTTTGATCAGCTTGCAGCACGACGGATTGCTGCTCCTTTTCTTCTGTGTCGTCACCAAGGAAGTCGAGACCCAGAGAGAATGTTGGCATTTCAGACATTTCTAAGTTCATATCGTCATCCGTTGCTGCCATTGCAAGAGCAATATCTTGCATTTCTTGGTCTTGGATAAGGTGTGATTTTATGTTCCTTCTAAAGGATAAATAAATAAATAAATAAATAAATAAATAAATAAATAAATAAATAAGTAAATAAGAACAAGCGTAATAGGTAAATTACGAGCCTTAGATGAAGATTTTACCTATTGCGCATGTTCTTATTTGATATCCGAGCCCATCCCACACGGCTTACTGCCTCATCTATCAATAAATAAATAAATAACACTTACAAGGTACTCGTATTCCTATTTGAACCAGCTTTCGATAAGCCATCATACTTATCACTGTTCTCCATCGCTTCCAACAAGTCTGTGTCACTAAAACCATTGCTATCCCAATCAAAGTCAAACGTAGTGGACAAACTGTTTCTTTCTCTTGTTTTATCCCCATCTTTCTTGGACGAATCTGCGGCTTTGGATGACAAAATAGAGCGCCTTTCCTTGAAATTTTGATTTGAAGTATCAGCTTCTCTCTCAGGACCTATAGAAGCTGGCAAAGCTATGCAAATAGGAGTATTTTCTTTTGAGAGTAATGAAGACGACGCGGTGAATGAATTAGTCTTTGGGGGTATAGTGGGAAGTGACTTCTTGTAAGTGAAGGCTTGCGTTGACTGCAGCGCACTACAGGATGCATTAGATCTTATGTTTGTTTTCAACGGCGTTTTCTTGCATACGGTAACATCTTCATCAACACTGTCATTAAGAACGTATTTTCGCTTTGGGCGTTTCAAGGGACGTCGAACTTGACTTGGTGTGTGTGGAGATATCTCTTGAACTAGCGCAACGCTATTGTCAGGACTTTCGTTTTCATCTCCGTACACGCTTTCCTCTTCGTACTCCTCTTCCTCGAAGTATCCCTCCTCGCTGTCAAATTCCATCTCATTTTCTAAATCACTCTCATGCGCATGCGTCTCTTCAGCTTCAGATTCGCTACCAGTCCTTTTCGGTTTGAAGTTCATCTTATATCTATTCTTATTACTACGGAAGTTTGGTGTGCGGAAATTAAGATTCCTAGCGTGTGGGCTCATTAGAGACAGGCGGTATAGAGCGGCCATGTCCATGGGTGATCTTGGAACCCTTGAGGTACGGCAAGTAGGCGTTCGTTGGGTGAGTTGAGAAGAGTCGTCGATAAAACTGTCAAACTCGCTACCGAGGTCGCTTTCATCGTCCGTAAATTCGCCGATATCACTTCCTGATAGCTCGGCTTCTTCGTCTAGGAAATGATTGGCGTGAAGCCGCTTTTGTTTCTTGGAATAAGTGAAAAATACTGTTAGGAATGCTGAATCACTCGACTTTATTCTGCGATAAATATATTTTATTGTACTTGCTTTTCCTTCGTGTGATTATATATGTTCGCATTTTCGTATTTATTCATTTGCGTATTGAGTTGTCACTCTAAAAAACGCCCGTGCCCTTGTCATGCCTCACTGAATTTCTATGTCTTGTCTACTAAGCGCTAACTATCTCCTATTTCATCCTAACTATTTCACGGGTATATTATTTGCACTCTATGATATATAATTCATTCCAAGCATGGTAAAGAACATGCAACAACGCCAAATAGCTGTAATTCATTTTTATCGTGCCATAGGACAAGCAAGGTGCAATTTGGTGAAGCTTGGTTACAAAACACAAAGTATAAGGTAAAACAATATGTTAGTACTCAAGCTAGACCAGAATGCACCATATCGTACGTACTTTAGATGGTGGATGAGAGCACAACCTTTTGCGCTTCACGCTGTTCTGAAGAACAATCTTTCTTTGTACATCATGACGAGCTCCAACTCCCTGGACATAATCTAAATATTGAGATATACTTGTTAATACAATCATACTATGTTTACTAGTCCACCAGCATTAAAAACTAAGCTCCCAAACACTTCCGAGTTTCGTAGCGGGAACCCTGTGTGTTTCATGAGGTGGGAAAATGCTGCATTTCGTTGAGCATGCGCAGTAAGCAACAACAGCAACTCACCTTTTCTATTTTCTACCAGGAACTCTTCTTCACTGTCAGACGCCCCAACAAGCTTTCTGTTGCGTAGCCCTATTATTTTATTAACGCTTCTATCTCTCTGATCATCTGATGCGCCATGGGATTTCACCTCGTCGAACGCTTCATGTTCTAAAAACTGTGAGTCTGTTTTCTGGATATCATTTTCAAATTCCTCATCGCTTTCAGCAATAGCGAAGACATTTCCGTCTCTTATTTTGGCTTTTGAACGTCGTCGGACAAGAGGCGACTCTCCATCCTCCATATCAACTTTGCGCGAAATATTTTGAGATTCCTGTAAAGGTGAAATCGCGGTAACATTTGAAGTTTCACTTTTTGATTTCTTTCTTATAATAGGCGAAGAATCATCATCGTTCGAGATGATATCCGAGTCTTTCTGATTGCGTTTAGTTATGTTTATATCGTTGACAGTATCTTCGAAGCCACGGTTTGCGAGCCGTTCTCGAAGTGGCTTTCGAAGAATAGGCGAATCATGAGGATCGCTTCTGTGCACGTCATCATTTCCCTTCGTCTGAATTTCGTCGTGTTTTACGTCAAATGAGCAAGAATATCTTTCACTAGCACAGGGAGAACTGCGCGACTCTTTAAACGGTGAAAAACGTTTCTGGTTCTTCTGCATTTCAAAAACTTTTAAACTATTTTCTTCTTCGTATTCGCCACATGAAGAATTTTTCTTCATTAGGTTGACCTTAGAGTTTAATTTCAAAGACTTTCTTATCGGAGAACTCGTAAAAACTGGGCTTCCTGTTTGCGCATTTTCATGGTTCGTATCCCTACAGGCTTTAGGAGAAACAACCGCGCTTCGATTAAATTTTAAGCTACGATTCCCAAGAATTGCATCTGGCTTTTTAAAATTAAAATCCCCTTTCCTTTGCAGATTCTCTCCAGAATGATCATTCGTTTCAGTCAAAATACTTTGAGCTTTAGATTTATTTTCAAAATTCCCCGCGTCCATTACTTTGTCCGTAGAGTGATCAAAGATTTCTTCAGAGTCTATAACATAGTTGAAAGAATTCTTCGCAGAATTTACTCTTTCAAACGCACCAAGTTTGAGAATCGATTTTTTCAAACTGTTATCACCCAATGATTTTTCTTTCGAGTTGAGCTTCAATTTTGACTTTTTTGCGACATTTTCACACTTTGAGTTGTGTTTTTCTCCATCGATTTTATTTTCAGCTTCCCGGGTATCGATGTGTAGATCATGTCTTTCATGAATATTTTTTCTTACATCTTTGGATTTCGAGACAGTTCCACTAGGAAAGCCTTGGTTATTATTACCTGTTTTTGAATGATTATCCAAACTATTTCTTCCAAACTCTTCCTCGTCCAAGTCGGCTAGAATCCCATCAGCAAGACTATCATCTCCAAACTCTATTTCAATATCATCCTCAAAAACATCAGAAGTCTTATTTTTACAGACAACGCCCGCACCAAAACCAGACTTTTCTTTTGGTTTAAAACTCTGGGGACTTTCTTTTTCCTGGAAATCATTTTCGTCGTCTCCAGTTAACAACGAATCAGAATGTTCTGAGGAAAAACCTTTGCCATGCCATTGAGAATTTCCTCGTAAATTCCTGTCCATTTTTGATGATTTAGTGTTTTCCAACATCAAGTTCTCTTTCTCGCTGGTTAATTCTACAACCTCATTTTCAAAACTAAGTTCCGGCGGTTCTTTAATTAAGTCACCCTTGCATGGCGGTATCGAAGAATTCTTTGTCAATTCTTTTGCTCCGTTTTCGTTTTCCCATTTTTTATCCATTTCTTTCCCAAAATCAAATTCAAGATCCAGATGCGGAGGTTCCTCAATATTACGGTTTGCGCATGCTCTTGACCTATAATTCGTCTTAGAATTCTTATTTCCTAATAGTTTCTCACCAAATTCCCAACCTATATCATCGACTTCAGGTTCATTAAACAGATTGATATTCCTCCTACAAGAAAGTATTTTGTCTTTATGTAATTTTCGCGTATTTTCCTTGTCATAAGATTTGGAATTCTTATCGAATTTAAAAGGACTGATGTCGTCCAAAGAATCCAAAGATGGCGGGAGCGGTACAACTTTAGCGTGATCATCCGTGACATCCGTTATTCGTGAACGCAAAGAGTGAACTTTCTGTGGAGTTAAAGAGGGAAGTAGCTGTGAAAAGTTTTGACTTGATACTTCAAATCCTTCATTTTCTTCATGCAATTCCGTGGCGTTATGCTCTGGTAAAATTTCTTCAGTTGCTTTCGCAGCTTCTTCCTTTTCGCCATCAAGGATTTCGAGTCGTATCTCATCATCGTTGCTTTGTTTTTCTTCAAGGTTTTTAGACTCCACTTCTCCAGTATCAAAATCGTTATCCTCGTTTTCAAATCCCTTTAGGTATTCTCTCCACTTCGTTTTCTGCTGTGGTGAAATACTTTTTGATTTTTTGGACTTTTTATTTTTGTTACTCTTATTTTTGTCGTTGTCATTTGGGACACTTCTTTTCTTCTTGTTCTTTTTCTCAGTCTTGTCTTTGGAATCATTTACCCTTTCGTTATCACCACCATCATCATCACCAATGATCATAGCATCATCTTCAGGAGTAGGCAGGTCTGCTTCATTCAGAAACGTCATCATCTCCACATCATAAGCATCATCTCCACCATCTCCAGTTTCTCCATGAAGCTCTATGAACTCTAGAATCTCGATCATATGCTCTGTTCGTCTAGAATGTGCAATTTTGTACACTTGTGAAGGTACGTTCTGCCACGCCATCCACTCATTCAAAGATAACTCCTTGACGGGCGGATCTGTTAGAGACTTGCGCGATCTTCTTCGGTTGGAATTCTGTGGCGTAGTGCCTGCTTCGCAGTTGGGGAGCTTGAAGTTCTCCTGCCAGTAGATGAGCTCTTCGTAGGTGAGAAATCCATCGTCTTTGCGAGACAGGTTAGGTGTCTTGGATGTGCCGGGTTTGCCGAGAAAACTAGTGATGTTGGTTGACTTGCTTTCGTTTGCCTCTGATTTGCGCTTTTTCGTTCTGTCAATGAAAACGGAAAAATAAATAAAACGTAGCTTTAAGAGACTGGTTGGCTT
Source organism: Actinia tenebrosa (assembly GCF_029948245.1). NCBI lineage: Eukaryota > Metazoa > Cnidaria > Anthozoa > Actiniaria > Actiniidae > Actinia > Actinia tenebrosa. The sequence goes on from NW_028292585.1 coordinate 3,478,240, forward strand.
GTTGCTTCCAATACCGTGTGCCAGCCCATCGTTGTAGGGAATGACTATCAGCTACTTATTTGAGCCATTTCGAACCCTGTCACTATTGCAAAGTGAGTCCAACTCAAAACGTCAATATCAAATCAAACGCTAATTTGATCAAAACCTGTAACAATCGCTGGGCTAATCTAAGTCAGGACACGCCACTTATTTACAGATTGAACCTGTTATTTAACGTTTTAGGAGAGAGGGAAAACCAGAGAAAAGCCTTCGAATCAAGGGAGAGACCTAACAAACTCTACTCGCATGTGATGTCGAGTCGAGGAATCAAACCCAAAACCCGAGGGGGGAGTGCTATCGCTACCCCACCCTTGACTACCAAGGTGTCAAAAAAGAATGATTTGATCATACCTGTTGCCAACAAAGTCCCCAACAGTCATTTGCATTTTGAGTACGCGAGGCATCAGGTGTCTTGGAATCATGCGCGGGTTGTCGTCGTAAAGCTCGAAGGATTTAGAGCCTTGTACGATCGCTTTATGGATGGATTTCTTGTTACTGAGACTTCTCTTGTAGACCTAAGAGAAACATGTTTGCATTTCATTATATGCTTTGAGAGTCACGGTGATCATGACATGATGATGACGATGATGGTAGTAATGGTTGTGTATGATGATGAGGACCAAGATGATGGCAATCCTGATGATGATGATAATGGCGGTGGTGAAGATGATGATGATGACGATGGTAGTAATGATGATGATGATTAAGTAATCAGTGGCGCAGTGGCGGTCATGTATGATGAAGAGGACCAAGATGATGGCCTAATGATGATAATGGTGGTGGTGATGATGATGATGATGACGATGATGGTAGTAATGATGGTGATGATTAAGTAATCAGTGGTGGTCATGTATGATAATGAGGACCAAGATGATGGCAATCCTAATGATGATAATGGTGGTGGTGGTGATGATGATGATGATGATGGCGATGATGGTAGTAATGATGGTGATGACTAAGGAATCAGTGGTGGTTGTCTATATTGATGAGGACCAAGATGATGGCAATCCTGATGATGATAATGGTGGTGGTGGTGGTGGTGATGATGGCGAAGATGGTAGTAATGATGGTGATGACTAAGGAATCAGTGGTGGTTGTCTATGATGATGAGGACCAAGATGATGGCAATCCTGATGATGATGGTGGTGGTGGTGAAGATGATGATAATCAGCGAATGATAATGATGATAATGAAGGTTTATAATTTGATGAGAATGATAGTGATGATTGTGGTGGCATCTGATGACATTATGATAGTGGTGATGATGATGATACATGATGTACGATATACCCATTCTTACCTGTTCTTCTTTGCCTTCACTAACAAGAACCACGATCCGACCATTACGCTTCCTTCCTGTTCTGCCCATGCGCTGTACCAGTCTTATAGGCGACGCATGCGCATCAAAGCACACGATCAGATCCACGTCACCAATATCAAGACCTTCTTCCCCTACACACGTGGCTACCAGGGTATTGTACCCACCTTTGCGAAACCGCTGGACAACCTGTGACGAACAAAAATTCAATGAATTTAATGGTATACTTCCATAAGTAGTACACTTCTGAAAAAAAATATCAAGGAAATAATTCTTTACCTCTAGCTGTTCTTTCTGTGATAATCCTCGTGAGCTCTTCCCAGTAGACGCTTGACCAATGAAACTCATCACACGAACCAAAGGCTTGTGCTTGTTTAATATTGCTGTAATCTCACCGACACTATCGCGGTATTGAGAGAATATCATCACGCGCGTATTGACGGCGGCAACCGGCTTGCTCTCGGTCGCGCTTTCATTGTCCACTGATGTAGAAGTACTTGCCGCTTCGCTGGAAAACTTCAGGAAATGTTCTACAATAACTTCTTCGAGCTTGAGCAGTTTTGGGTGGCTCTTGAAGGAAGGATCGAAGGGTTGTTTATGCATGGCGCGTCTTCGTGGTGAGGTGAATTGGGAAAACAGAGCCGAAGTTTCTGCTGTTTCATCCGGCGGGCATTCAATACTCTCACGGAGTTCTTCCATGACTTCCATGAACTGACTGTTGCGCTTGATTTCTGTTTTAGCGCGTACCATACCTTTACTGCCATCTATGATTGCTTTGATGAAGTTATAGAAGGACAGGATACCGTGTTGGTGTAGTAGTTCGTAGGCGTGGTACAAGCTGATTGCCATGGCGAAGTCACCTTCAATTGCTCCTTTCTGACCATTCGTCTGTTAATCAAAGCAAAGAAATGGCTTCAACTATAACATTGATGCGATGTTGTTGTTTTGTTGTTTTTTTTGTGGGTGTGTTTTGTTTTGTTTTGTTTTGTTTTTGTTTTTGTTTTTGTTTTACCGAAGAGCAAAAATGCAAGAGGTTCTGAGAGCTCGTTTTGTTGACCTTCGTAATTTACCCAAGAGGAAGCTTATGCGCGGACAGTTCTATCTACGGTCAAATAGTTTGGTAGGCCCACTATTTGGGTCCCACACTAAAGCCTGGTTCACACGAGCAACGCAAACGCAAGCGCAAACGCAAACGCAAGCAATGTTCACACGTACAACGCAAATGCAAGTAAATTAAGAGACGCATGCGCAGTAGTGATTGTTTATAGTTCACACGTATTTTCCTTGCGTTTGCGTTTGCGTTTGCGTTGCTCGTGTGAACCACGTCTTGCGTTTGTGCTTGTGTTTGCGTTTTCTCCGGTTCACACGTTAAAAACGCAAACGCAAACGCAAGCACAAGAAAATGGAAAATTTTCCATTCCTTGCGTTTGCGTTTGCGTTTGTGTTACTGTAGTTCACACGTAGTTTTCTTGCGTTTGCGTTTGCGTTGCTCGTGTGAACCAGGCTTAAATAAACTTGATCGTCAAACAAAAGCCGAGTCTGCGCAAATAAATTAAGTTTGTTTATTCTTATTTAGTATAATTCTATAGCTCCATAAACTTACATAACCCTCTAGATTTCTTTTCCTGAACTGATCTCGTCCACTCAGCAGCATATACTTGGTTACTCTTTGGGGATCTTTCTGCCACAGTGCTCTGTTACAGAATAGACGCCCAACAATTCCTTCCAACACCTAAAAGACAATCACATTATCTGAGCTAAGATCCTTGAGTAGATATAAAGGAGAAATACAGTACGGACGTGAATTAGTCTGAACAGAAACCTTGTGTGCATATTGCACACGCAGTAGTCAGCCAAACACACTGGACATCACACATTATGGAAAAGATACATGTATACAGCTGTAATATGGATGTGACATCAGGTAGAGTGCATGAGTTTCAAGTTGTGTGCATATTACACACGCAATAGTCAGCCAAACACACTGGACATGACACATCATGGAAAAGATACATGTATATAGCTGTGATATGGATGTGACGTCAGGTTGAGTGCATGAGTTTCAAGTTGTGCGCATATTGCACATGCAATAGTCAGCCAAACACACTGGACATCACACATGGAAAAGATACATGTATACAGCTGTAATATGGATGTGACATCAGGTAGAGTGCATGAGTTTCAAGCTGTGTGCATATTGCACAAGCAATAGTCAACCTTCAGCCAAACACACTGGACATCACATCATGGCAAAGATATACAGGTAGAGATATAATATGGCTGTGACTGTCGAGCAGGGTGCATGAGTTTCAACTTGTGTGGCTGGGTGCATCACACATTCATTTCCCTCACTGGTATTTCACAATAATTTTTTCCCCAATGATAATCATCCATTCAAACTTCACACCAAATTAGAGCAAACTTGTAGTGGTTTACCTTAAGAAAGTGCGTTTTTATCCTGGAAATATCATCCCCAAGAGGAACAACGATCTTATCAACAGTGCGACTATGAGTGTAGGGTTGGATGTCTGAAGAATCTTCTGATCGCAGCTCCATGTGTGAGATAAGGAGGTTTGTCATCACTTGTTGCACAGCCTAAACAATTGTAACAATTAGCATAAACAAACAAGATCCTGGGTTGTAAAAATTGCTATTTTTTAATTGTATTTTTCTTTCCAAGCACAATTTTTATTTAATATTCAAGAGCAAATAGAATCAAGATAATTCCAAATCAAATATACCAAAATATAGCAGTTTGTACGACTCATGTCCCACTTTTTGACCCCGTTAGCATGCGCTTAGAGCAGTAGCACAGAACTCCTGATGCATGTATTGAGCAGCCATTATTTTCATCCCTAAAGTTTCTGCCTACCTTTACATCATCTCCAGGTGTGGCACTTAAAGCAAGGACTCTGAAGTTTCTTGTGTAATTGGAAATTTCTCTCACAACCTGTGGAAAAAAATTCTGGTCATTCAATCAGAATGCTGGGACATTGGAAATCATATTGTCTTTAGGTTTCCTATGTAAAACAAGTGATGAGAGAGACTAGGGATAACATTCTTATCTTCTTCTTATTTCCCAGTCCTCCTGCTCCCCAAGTTACACAGGATCCCCAAGAAGTGAAAAGTAACTAGATTAACCCACAGAGAAGGCTGTAGTATTGTCTTTGTATTTACATGGTGCAGAACAGTATGCACTTACAATAATTAGTCTATTACAGTCCTACGAAAACTACTCTATATGTGCATGCATTCTTGCATGGCTAAAATAATGGCTTCTCAGTGGCCAGATATGACCAGTCCCATCAGACTGATCTGTGACCTTATCTGGTTAAATGTCCTAAAAGGCATTTAAGCCAGATAAGTGCCAATTTGGCTAGACATTTAAATTTAAATGCCATTATTTTGAACCCTTTTAGGATACTTCTTAGTGCTTTTGATTATCTGTACAGTACCTGACAGTATGCATGATTACCAAGTGCCTTGTGAGCTTCATCAAACACCAGTAGAACGACACCTTCAGGACAACATGACCCTCTACTCAAATCATTTTGGAGAACTTGAGGTGTAAGAAAGAAAACCCTCTTGTTTTTCCACATAACTTCTCGCTTGTTTGGAGCCATGTTACCTTAATGTAGAAGCTTCAAATGTTATCGATACCCTGAAACAACATCTGTCTGGGCTGATCTAAATCAGGGCACAGCTAACTCACTGATTGAACCATGAAAAAATATCTTGGCTGATCTAAGTCAGGGCATGGCTAACTCACAGATCAAACCCTGAAACAACATCATCTGGGCTCATCTAAGTCAGGGCATGGCTAATTCATAGATTGAATTGGAACTTAGCTTGTCAGGTAAGGCTGTAGCCTGCGTGCAGAACCAGGTCTGCACGCAGGCTAGGAAGGCTTAGAAAACCCTCAAATCAACAGCAAAACGACCTAACAAACTCTACTCATTTTATAGCATGCCAGGGATTGAACCTTAAACCCAAGAGGTGAGAAGTGAGTGCTAGCTCTACCGCTTCACCACTCGTGTTCACCCAAATGAATGGGGGGAGGGGGTGGGGGAGTTTAGTCAGTTACAAAATTTACCTGTCATTTGTGCAGTGTCTGATTCTGGAATACCCATGATATTATAACAAGCCTCTATCTGCTGAGCCACTAAGGGTTTAGTGGGCGCCATGAATATAACTTTTCCTTGGGGATACCAACGGTAATAGTTATACATCAACACAGCTGCAATAAACGTCTTCCCCAGACCAGTTGGGAGGGTCACCAGTGTATTCATAAACAAAGCCTTTTGGACTATCTGGAACTGGTAATCCCGAATGGGATAATTCGTAGGATAAATCCAGACATTTCCGCTTTCCATGTCAAACCCGGGCAAATATTCGACCTCTTTTGGCTCCTCTGAAGTTTCTGAATTCGAAACATTTCCAGCACAGTTTGAATTTTGAATACCATTTTGATTTATTTGAGGGTCGATTGATTCCATTTCCAAGGCAGCAGCAAGGAGCCCGTCATCCTCGTCATCATCTTCGAGATCGATGATTTCGATGGGGATATTATCGCTATGATTTTGAGTTTTCCTCTCTTCAGTGGTCTTCAGCGTTTGTTGTTCGTTCTTCCCCCAGCTCTGAAACAACGTCTTTTGATTCGGATTCCCCTTCTTCATTTTATCGATTTTCTTACTTCTTTAGCCTCTTAAGTAAGAAAAAACCTCTAAAGGCAGAATTCCGCATGTTTTGTTAGGTTTTGTTAATTTTAAAGCATTAAATTCAGGGGTAAAATAACCATATTTTCAAAACTTTTCAGTCTTTTTTTCTTTTCAGCAGATTTGATATCGCGCGCTTTGCTCCACGTGATAGCATTTGAACCAATCAACGTGCACTTGTAAAGAAAACAGCTGGCCAAATTTATGCGTTTCGTAGGCGCGTAAAATATGTCATAACAAGAAAAATGGCCGACGATTAGGGAAGAATCCCTTCGATCTAAGAAAGATAAGGGATTTTACACCCTAAGAGATACGGATTTTTAATCTTATATGGGTCGTAGAGGAGCACTACTGATGTGAGGAAGATCTCAACATGCTTTGATTTCAATGGGATAGTCATCAAGTTAGCGACAGCCGCGAAGAAGAAGACGAAAAATTTCAATCATGCGGCAAAAACAGCTGTTGTTCTTTTAAAGCCTCCGCCTTGTTCGATCGCTGCATCGAATGCTCATCTACTGCCTGGAGGAATCAGTAGAAGTCTTAAGTTGCTGGGAATTGTGGATTCTTGTGGAGTAAAGAAGAATCATGTCGAAGCCGAGGTCAACAAAGGCAGAACAATGTAAGACGTGTACAAAAGATTTTATTTTTTGATTGAAGAATTGCTTACTTTGTAGGATTCTGGTTTCTGTATTATATTAGTGATTTTTGCGTGTGATAAAAAACCAATGCTACTTCTTTCGCAATCTCAAAAATATGCATATTGTTACAGTTTTACGAGTATTTACGTCAGGACTAGGTTATATGCTAGTATATTTACTCTACATTTACTAAGTTTACTACGGTAAGTTTAAAGGTCAGTCGGGTCATTCAAAACAATAATTAAAAAATCGATTAATTAATTGTAATAAATTATTTAATAAAAATATGAATATAAAAAAGTTATAAACAGAACATTGATCAATCTGTATATTTAACTTGGGTATTTTTTGTTTAGTTGTTTTGCTTTAATAGTTTTCCAGTAGTGTGCTCTATTTTTTTAAAAAGTTTTAAGTTATATTTTAATGTGTTATGTGCAGTTAATGCCAAGATTCATGGACTACGAGAGATCTTCAAGAGGCTAGATAGCAAGACACTTCCACTGCCAACTGGCAATGATGTTGCTAATTATTTACAGTGGTTCCAGGATGTACTGCAAGGGTAAGTAAAATTGGAAATTATATTCTTATAGCTTTCAAGAGAGTGATTACCCTAACAAACTCCAAGCTACTAAGTCTCCGCAGGTTCTCTGATTGATATTCGTTGACATGCTAGTCGGCAAAAAGAGACATCAAACTTCAAACTGGTCATACTTATGGTAATGGCAAAAACTTGGAGTTTTGTAGGGTTTTCTCAGGTTTCTCTGGTTTTCCTCCCTCAGCAAAAACTAACAATGATGCAAAAATCAAATGAAATTATGTCACACTATTGATGTTTATTTATATTTTTATTCATTCAGTCTTGTCAAAGAGGAAAGACCAAGTTTAGCAGAAGATAAACAAAGATTTGACATCCAGAAATACCCAGCAATGGCTTATGTTGACCTGTATAAAGTATTGATCAAAATGGCTAGAGTTGTATCACACTGTGAACTTGGTAGTGAAGGTAAGAGTGTGTTGATATGTGTGCACTAAGTTTGGAGTATTGCACTCACCTCTACTCTCTGGGGTCTCGGGTTTCATTTCTGAACTTGTCATCACATTTGAGTAGAGTTTGTAAGGTCTCTCTCAAGATTTGAGGGTTTTTCTTCGGGTTCTCTAGTTTTCCTCCATCTGCAAAACTTAATCAGCTAAATTCCAATTTGTTCTATGAGTTAGCTGTGACCTGACTTTGATCATCCCAGAGGTTGCATTAGGATTTGATCTGTGAGTTAGCCATACCTTGACTTTGATCAGCCCAGAGGTTGTATCAGAGTTCAATCTGTGAGTACTTAGCCATGCCCTGATTAATTTGATCATCTCAGAGTTTGTTACAGGGTCCAATAAAATTTGAAGGTGTATTTTTCCAGTAAGCTTATTTTAACTATGGTATAACATATTATATTTATTTTTCAGCATTTGCCAAAAACATCCTGGGCATTATGGCTTCTCTCATCCCTTTCCTGCCCAAAGAATGCATAGATTCTCTACCTCTGAATGTTGCCATGTTTCTGTCTGTGTGGCCTGAAACCGTCCATGCCAACATCTTTAATCTACTATGTGGATACATCATGCCAGTCGTACTCCGTATGTATAACATATTCTTATGGTTTGATCCTCATGATCTCCATTTCTGTTTCGACTTCTCTCTTATCCATGTAGCTTTAGCTTTGAATACTCTTAAAACAGAGCACTGATGGAGAGAGGGGGTAAATTTTGCACCATCAGCTCCCTGGAAGACAAGATACTTGCTGAAAGAACACTGATCTTTCCTTTTACATTTATTTGTTCGATAAGCAATCAATTTTTTTTTTCATGGGTTCAAAATTCTAGATATTTTAAAGTCACCAGAAGAGGAATTATCATATGCAACCTTAGCATGTCCATCATTAGTGATGACTGTTCTGCAGTACTGTCCAGACTCCAAACAACAAGCACAGTTTGTAGAGACACTGATGTTGTACAAGAGAGATGTGTGTCTGGATCTTCTTGCTGTTGTTGCATATGGCCCACAACCAATATTGAATGCTGCTGGTCAGATTCTACTCCATTATTATCCGCTGGGATATGCAGGTAAAAATGATGTCTGCCTTCAAACCTTCAAATATTATTAAAACCTGAAACAATGTCTAGGCTGATCAAAGTCAGGGCACGGCTAACTCACAGATAGAACCCTCAAACAACCTCTGGGCTGATCTAAGTCAGGGCATGGCTAACTCACAGATAGAACCCTCAAACAACCTCTGGGCTGATCTAAGTCAGGGCATGGCTAATTCACAGATCAAACCCTGAAACAACCTCTTGGCTGATCTAAGTCAGGGTATGCTAACTCACAGATCAAACCCTGAAACAACCTCTGGGCTGATCTAAGTCAGGGCATGGCTAACTCACAGATTGAACCCTGAAACGACCTCTTGGCTGATCTAAGTCAGGGTATGCTAACTCACAGATCAAACCCTGAAACAACCTCTGGGCTGATCTAAGTCAGGGTATGCTAACTCACAGATCAAACCCTGAAACAACCCGTGGGCTGATGTAAGTCAGGGTATGCCAACTCACAGATCAAACCCTGAAACAACCTCTGGGCTGATCTAAGTCAGGGTATGCTTACTCCTATCACTGCTATGAATCTTGTTAACTTTTATGTAATTTACTCATTTCTATATCCCAGGTGGAGCAGATGATTGGCAGTTCATGTACGAATCCTGGTACCCCGAGAAATGTCAAAACCTAAACTGCATGGTACCCATCCGTAACAACTGCGTCAAGATTTGTTTCGATGCTTCATATGCTGCTTCTAAATGTGAACTGGCTCCACCAGTTTTCATCTGCGCCAAATGTTCAGAGCTTGCCTCCAAAGAGGTTCCTGATTTTGACCATTTCTTCCTGGACCTTCTTGACCCTCTTGGTCCGGTGCCGACAAAATGCCAGGGAGAGACCTGCAAGGGTCAGGGTGTTCCTAGCGCTATGATGTGTTTTTCTCCTGAGTGTGCAAAACGAAATAAGTATGTGTATGTTTAAATCTTGTTCTTCCTATGTTTTGCATTCTCATTTCCTTTACTATTTCATTTATTTTTCCTGAGTGTGTGAAACGAAATAAATATATTTCTGCTTTATTGCTCTTCCCATTTTTTCACTCTCATTTTCTTTACTTATTTTTCTTTTCACATTTTTCTCTTTTCATAATGCAATTTTTTCTTTCTCAGTTACAATTGTTCTTTTTAATTTCTGATTTTTCATATTTGCATTTCGTTCAATTATATATATTTTTATAGCAAACAAACATTAAATTTGGAGGACAAAACGAAAGAATTTCAATCTCCTGAGAATTGGAAACCTATCGTTATGTCCTCCAAATTGAGCTGCATTCCGACGTGCTGCACTATTTATAATTCATCTCTGAAATAGGAATCGTGGCACGGCAATGTGCATGGAGTGTAACGACCGTTACCATGCCGAGGGTGAGGGAGCCAATCATGTTGTACAGTCGTTGTTCCCTGACCCATGGTCGATGAGTGGATGTGAACAAGCCTATGTGACTGAAGCTGTTTTGAGGTTACTCAGAGAAGCACAGCCATGCCAGGCGACAAGATATGACGAAATGGGGTACGTAGGGATTAGATACAAGGATAGGGTGGTATACGGCTGGGTCATGGTCCAGATTTGACAACATACATTTATCCAATCACTATTCTCCAAAGTACTCCTTATATTAACAAAATTATCGCTAAATGGTGACGTCACTAGAGTTTGTTCGTAGTCATATCTCTTAACAGTATATTGTGGGAACCATTCTCTTTTTTGATTAATAAAAAGTTTAGGTTCCTTCTGTAGGTACCGGAGCACAGAATGCGTCATAGGTTTCCGAACACACGAGTGGGACTTAGAAATTTTGGTTCTCTTCACTTAGAAAAAAAATTAAGTGAAGACACTAAGAATCGAACTCGGTACCTTCGTCACCAAAGAACTAATACAATGCTAACCCCAACCCTAACCCTAAACCTAACCCCTAGACCACGAAGCGAATTCGGTTGGGTGGTCTCATTTTTTAGTCATATCTAAACGATGTATCATTAGCATGTGCACAGGGTAAGATACGACTACTAGCCGATTACTCGAAATTTGAATTTGAATAGAATTCCCCTGACAATTCCCGTACGTACAGAAAGACCCAAAGTTTAGAAATATTTTTTTGTTGATAAACATATACAGCTCTCGTAAAAAGCAAAATGACTCTTTGTCTAACGGTTGGACCTGTAAAAACATGAAAATGGATACAACTCAAACAAAAAAATACTTTCAAGAGAATGACACGTGGTCTAAAATGGAAAGATATTACACCCTAGCTAAAAGGTTTTATTGTTTGTCTATTAATTACCAAACCGTTTATTCCTGTTGTTTATCACGATTCCAGCCTTGTAAGAGACAAATTGCCTCTTGAACAAGGCGAAGAAGAAGTCGATAATGACATCAACAATCGACGCATGCTCAGTCGCTTCGGTATTTGGCTACTTGTCGGCATCTGTGGCGACCCAACAAGGTGCGAGTCACCAGAGAGAATGGGCCGACTCGTTGCTATGGTGATAGAATGGATCGACGTAACGACATCTTTGATGAGAGACTACGTTGGTGAGCTGCTCAAGAGGCTTGCCACACAACACGCCAGTAAATGGTTGACCACTGTGCGTGACACCAAGATGGAGCTGTTCTGCGCATGTCTGTCTCCATCACCCCCGGAATATGCCAAAGTGGGAGGTTGCTGGGACTCGCTGTCCGGTCAAGTTAACCAGCTGGTTGAAGGACTGCACAGAGTATGTTGTTTGATTCCCTTCCAACTTGTCGCCGAGGAGGTTAGTAACATGGGCGTGACCATTTTACGTGGTCCGCCTTTTTTGTCACTACCGCTTAATCGCGCTTTCCGAACACTTAAATTATTTCTTGCGCTATGGTTTGGTGTGGTCAGTCACGTGGTCTGCTCTTTTTATTATTGCCACTTGATTGGTCGTCGCTAGCCATGTGGATCGAAGCGCTTTTCGTACATGCAATGTTGGGCATGTCCAATCACGTGGAATTCCGTTGGCTCTCTAGATTCTATTGAGTAATGTAAGCAAATGCGGTGAGTTACATGGGCTTCAGATTTCTAAGTATGACGTGACTGTCTTGTAGGTCTGGGATGTGATGATGCCACAGTGGATGGATGCTATCAAAAACATCGTCCCCCAAGATGAACTTTATAAATTTAAAGTATTACTATGGTATGAATGAAACTCCTCGTAATCCTAACTACAGTGGGCTCTCTGTGGAAACATTAGTCACGTGACTTTGTAATTTTGTTTCAGCAAATTGTTCGATCCTTACCTGTCGCCCTACAAGATGCCTTCAGAAGCCAGTCTTGGGTTCGTCAAGAGGATGCTAGAGGAGTCTTCAGTCTACGGTGAACAAGTTAAGGCACTGACATGGCTTCAGGTATGACTTCAAACTGCATACATTGGCGCATGCGCAAATCCCTATTTCTAGTACCAGAGCCTATGTCATCTCGGTCAGCGGTAAGAAATTGAAGACTGTGGAAAAACCAATTACCCGGTTCTTGGGATTGTCTCTATTTCCTTTTCTTTTGCTAAACAAATGAATTGCAGACTCGCTATAGAAACTGTAAAATTCAAATTTTAACTTAGTCGATTACAAGTGACAGCAGTTTCGGCTAAATGCGCATGCGAATTCACTTATATTGCAAATATACAAAAATAAATTTTGATCTATGGCCTGTCGAATAATCTCTTCTGTACCCCTGCCTCCCTCTAGGGCTAAGAATTGCAACGGAATAGAATTCAGGTTACAACGATGGATGGAAATCCTAAGGGCTTAGCAGTAGCGAAAAAATCTTTGGAAGTTTAAGACATTTAATACCTAGAAACTTGGTAATTTATATCACTGTTTTTATTACTAATTCCAGATGTTATCAACACTAGAAGTCGTCATCAAACTTCACATGTTGACGTCCATGTTCATTAAAGCTATTCAAAATCAAATCGAGTTTGCCGATGGAATCTCAACTATGTTCTCATTCCTCTCTCAAGAAGACATGTCAATCGGCCAACGAGATTCTGTGCATTCTGCACAGAGTAGCTCAATAGATAAAGAGAGTACTGCGGATACAGAATCCTACACTGAACCCCCACAGACAGCAGATAGCACCTGTTCACAGAAAGAAGATATTTCGAATCTATCGTCTTTTATTATCATGCTGGACTTGCTGGTCAAACAGGTATAAACTGGTTTGAAATTTCGGTCAAACAGGTTCGACTTGCTGATCAAGTTTTGAATGGTTTGACATGGTATATACTGTTTGAAATACTGGACAAACAGGGATAGACTAGTTTAACTGATTGATCAAACGGATACCAACTGGTTTGACATGCTGGTCAACAAGTATAGCAGGTTTCAATTCCTGGTCAAACGTATATAAACACGCCTTAAGTTTTGACAATGGCAATTATTGTTTTCACAGGTGCAGCTTCAACGCCAGCGTGAGAATCGTATCCTGAACTCCGTCGATCGAGAAGAAATCAAGAAACTCGTCAAACTGATGCTCGATGTTTCCTGGAGTGGAATCCATGGTGATCACTCTGCCTCGTGCCAGCACTGTGAAATGGTAGCCGTCTGGTTCAAGCTGGCTTTCATGTTGTTCGAGGCGGTGTTCCCTCCTGAAGGCCATGTAGAGGATGAAGCTAACTTGAATACTGTGGCTTTTGGGAATGTTGTTCGACGTGGAAGCAGCTGCAGTAAGGCCGCCTCCTTCAGAAGCACAGGTCTGGGAAAAATGAAATACTTAGGTGTAATCCCCGCCCACACACACACCTTCCCTTTGCCGCCTCACTCGCTTCTCCCCTAACCATCCTGGGACTCAAAAATCGTTGTAGACGACCTTCCCCCGGGTGGCCACTGAACTCGGAGGTCGGGGAAGAAAATGATAGAGCGAATCTTAAATGGTTTCCCCTCCTTTAGTATCATCAAAGACTGCCTACTGCAAAACGCTTTTTATTTATAACATGATTGAATTCAACGGCGCATGGTCGGTGGTTAATACAGCTGACCAGTCTCAAGACGTTATATCAGTTGCTTGTCCAATCAGAGGATCCGTTCGCGAGTGAGAGAAACGTGTTAACTTTATTAAATTTGCATTTCAATAAGTAACCTGAAACGCGAAGAAATTCTTTACTAATGATTAATAATAAATTAATATTGATACTCCTGATTTTGGAAGGTTCCCGGCGCAGTGCGCAAATCACAGAGACCATAGACGAAGAAGAAGTGTTTGACGAAACAGCGGAGTCGCGTTCCAGGAGGGCATCGGGAAATATAGAGCCAAGTGGGTCAGTCACCGAACAACAGAACGACCCCGATGGGTCACAAGGTCAAGGGGACCAAGCTGACTCCAGCGAATCAGCGGCTTCATTCTCAGGCATGCGCGGTGCTAATGCTAGTATTGGGTCGTGGAGGAGTGGGACGAGTAGTGCCACGTGGGGCGCAGTTTATGATAATTACCCTCAACTGCAGCTTTTGATTGGTTTGCTGAAGGTCAGTATCGGTTTTTGTATGTTACATTTCTCAGTTATTAATGCAAAAAAGAAAATCATAATCTTCAGGTCCCACCGAGATTTGAACTCGGATCGCTGGATTCAAAGTCCAAAGTGCTAACCATTACACCATGGGACCATTTCTTGAAATATATTCCAGTAAATTTCACGGAAATTTAAGAATGCTCGCAGTTTAAGAATAAAATTGAAAATAAAAAGGTCCCACCGAGATTTGAACTCGGATCGCTGGATTCAAAGTCCAAAGTGCTAACCATTACACCATGGGACCATTTCTTGAAATATATTCCAGGAAATTTCACGGTAATTTAAGAATGCTCGCAGTTTAAGAATAAAATTGAAAATAAAAAGGTCCCACCGAGATTTGAACTCGGATCACTGGATTCAGAGTCCAAAGTGCTAACCATTACACCATGGGACCATTTCTTGAAATATATTCCAGGAAATTTCACGGTAATTTAAGAATGCTCGCAGTTTAAGAATAAAATTGAAAATAAAAAGGTCCCACCGAGATTTGAACTCGGATCGCTGGATTCAGAGTTCAAAGTGCTAACCATTACACCATGGGACCATTTTATTTTAGATAAAGCATTCAATGGTATTTATTTCCCTAACGTAAGATGTTGATATAATTTAATATTTAGGAGTTGCCAAAGCAGCAGGACCATGTTGTTCAGCTCAACATGTTAAAGTGTGTCAAGATTCTTGTTCTGAAGGGCGAATACCTCAGGATCGCGATGGAAGCGGAACCAGACTTTCTTGCTTATCTTCAGGAGATCTTCTTTGTTCCTAAGTAAGTGCTCGGTGATAAAAGGTTGGTCGCTGGTTGGTCGTATAAGGAAGGTGGTGGCTTTTGATGGTTGGTCGTATAAGGGAGGTGGTGGCTTAAATTGTTGGTCGTATAAGGGAGGTGGTGGCGTAGATTGTTGGTCGTATAAGGGAGGTGGTGGCTTTTGAAGGTTTTCAAATTAAGGCGCGATTACACGGAGCATTTTTTTTTGCAGTCTTTCTTTCAATAGTCCCCCCCACAGCCGCTTTCAGTGTCGTCACGCAACGCTTTCTCCCCTGACTAGCGGCTGCTTACCCGAGCACAACATTCCTTTCCTATTGTTTGTGTTCAACCAATTAGATAAGTGTCATTGTGTTTCAAGAAACAATCAAAACGTTTCGAATTTGACAACTTGTAAACATTCGCGAGACTAGAGAAATAATTCTAAGACGCATTTGAGTGGAAGTTGGAGAAAATCTTTGGGAAATTAAAATTGAATTTGTTCTTGTTAAATGTTTAATACTAGAAAAAATATTATTGGAGACGGAACTAAGTGTTTTCTTTGTTCATAAAGAAAGAAAATATTTATATTTTTATAAGTTTAGCTTTCGACATTGTTTAATCGGCCGACAGTGAATTCGAGTTTGTACTTGCTATCGAGCTCGTACCAAAATATTAGAAGCAAAAAGAAACTGGAAAACTTTTTTAAAAAGCGTAATTTAGACTAATGGAAGTTAAATGAGACGATTCAAGATTTAAGAGATTGAATTCGAATATAAAGTCTGACAGTATTTCTAATAAACGAAGAAGATGAGCCGCGCAGATCACATTTTAAACAACGAATGCAAGGTGTTAAGCTCAAGAAAATCACAAAAAGGCTAGATAACTTTTAAATCTGACACTGTCACATCGTTGACTTCCACGGTTATTCACAGTTCTGGTATTTACTTCTCGTATACTGCGAGGATTAGCTCAATTTGATACTGTTAGAAAAGTTGTTTTGTTTTGTTTTGTTCACACTGTTAGAAAAGTCGTGAAAAGTGAACACGAATCGTTAGCTAAAGCGTTATCTTATGGCCAACCTTCTAACGTCGCGTTTTATAGCAGCTTGAACTTCGAACTCCTGTTATTCAAAAAGTCCTCGAGCTTGTCTCGAAAGAAATTACTGGGCTATACTCTAGAGCGCCAATATTTTATTCCTTTGAGCGATTTCCCATATCCAGTAGGCAGATTTTCAAAGAAATCTTGTTTTTCTTGTAAAATCTTTCGTATAGCGTCTTTCTGATGATCATTAAACTGTTTGATGCGAAATTTCTTAGCTGCTATTTCGAAGCCTTCGACACATCGTGCTTTCCATATGGCGCGAATGGTTCCTGGTTTTCGAGTACTGAGCCGTGATTGGTTAATTCATAGGAAAGGAATGTTGTGCTCGGGTAAGCAGCCGCTACTCAGGGGAGAAAGCGTTGCGTGACGACACTGAAAGCGGCTGTGGGGGAGACTATTCTTTCAACGGCGTTGCGACACAAGTTGCATGGAGCATTGCAGCGTGCAACCTACAGCGCAGAATTCGTTTCTACTTTTGGAAACGACTGAGTCTCCGTTGCACCTTGTAAACACTCTTGCAACTTGTGTCGCAACGCTGTTGTGAGACAAGCTGCAGAGAAAACTGCTCCATGTAATCGCTCCTTAAGAATTACTAAGGTATTACGAAGAAGGAGAGAGTTGCAGAAGTTGCATGAGGAATGTGGTCGCTTAGTGGAGTGGCGGTCGGATAGGAGAGGTGTTCGCACACGCATAGAAAGATGACTGTTTAGACAGATGCCGATAAAGGATCACTTAGGAAAGTTCTCGCTCATGGAAGTCGTCGGTTCAAATTGTTATGGCAGTCGCTTAAACTGGTGGAGCTTCTTTTCATTATCTTGATGTTTATTTACTTTTCAGTCTCTGGGACATGCTACGAGCCGAGCACTCCGTCCTCTCTGAAATCTGCGTAGAAATCCTTCTCCACTGTATCTGTCTTCCGTTTGGAGCTGAGAAATTATGCGACAGCGTTGAGGGTGCCTTCACTGACGACGACTGGAGAGTGCGTTTTGCCGGCGTCGAGAAATTCACCGTCATCGCAAGATTCCTCGAAATCGAGAAGTTCAAATCCAACAAAGTCGCAATGTCAGCTCTAGCGCATTGTTTCACGTACCTCGTAGGCGCCGTGGAAGACGTATGTACCCCAGTGTCAACCAGGACCATTGCCATGCTTGAGACTATCAAGTCAACGTCGCTCAAGACTCTTTACGCTTGCATCGAACACCAATACGACGCAGTCCCTAAAGACCGTCTTCTCTTGATTCACACGTGTCGGATCCTACACCGAACTCTTCCTCACTACACCCCTCTGTGTGGACAATTCTTTATTCGGCGATTCAAGCATCTTTTGATTGAAAACGCGGATTATGTGTACGGGAGCCCTAAACCACGTTCTCCCGCGGGGGGTGGGGGATCTGCGTATGTCAGCCCTATGAGTGAGGTGTCGACGCCTGTTGAAGCAGACGGTTCAAGGAAAGGTTGGTATTACTTTCTCTCTGTATTGCTATGTTTTCTGTTTATATGTTAGTCGAGCTACTGATCTTGACTGCCGGTCTACCTAAAGGTGTTGCCCAGTTCTCCAGCGACAAATAATTTCCAATCCCCCACTTTTTGAATCTTGACCTTTCTGTCAAAGGTCATTTAAAAACAAGATAATAACTTTGCGCAGTGGATATTCATATTCCCTTCCTTCCCTCTCATTTCCCAGATCTCATTCACTTTTCATTTAGATTTTCATTCAAGATATCAACATGAACATAAGATTCTTGCTCATGTATTCATTCGTGCCCAACTTGATTTTATTAATCATTATTAATGAATACATGTATAAGTATTAATCTACTTGGTTGTTTTCAGAGCGGTGGCGGACTT
Organism: Actinia tenebrosa; assembly: GCF_029948245.1. Lineage (NCBI taxonomy): Eukaryota > Metazoa > Cnidaria > Anthozoa > Actiniaria > Actiniidae > Actinia > Actinia tenebrosa. The sequence goes on from NW_028292585.1 coordinate 3,496,302, forward strand.
ATTCATCAACTGGTAAATCAAGCGGTTCTCGCTCGTCGCGTATGCAGGACACGATAGCAGTCAATCGATTCACCAAAGAACAAACACCTTTATACCGATGTAGTTACACTTTTAAACTCGCTGGCGAGAGAATAAGCTACAATAGACAGTTGTCCAATTCATCAGAAGGTAAAGATATTATCTTAATGCTATCAGTCGTGAACAAGAGACTCATTTTCCTTTTATCTCCTTCCTTCTTTATCACACAGGGACCCCAAGTGCCTTAGAAAGGAAAATAGGAGAGATGTCTTTACCATTTCTTTACCATTATTCTTATTATTTCCCGTTCTTTTTAGGAAATACGCCCACAGGCGGTCGTCAGCGTCGGACAGGAGGGTTTCAAGGTCAGCTTGGCCATTCAACAGAGATGACTGATCGAATATTCCTCGGGGGACGAATCCAGATCGATAACTTGTCGACCGTTGAAGAAGAAGCCGACTCGGAAAGGGCAGATAATGATTCGACTAGAATGTCGCACGTGTCACTGGAGTCTGCGCACAGCCAGGAGCCCGTAAGAATAAATCTCCATATTCTAACGTTTTTTATCGCCATTTTCTGTTGATACCTACCTAGACGCGCTAGTATCTAAAAACACGCTCCTTTTCGGCATACTAACATCACATCATAGGACAATCACAACAGAGCTTGTCTCCACACTAGGTGAAAGCCCAAATATATAATTGGAATTTAGAATTTGATTTTTGAAGAGGGAGGAAAACCGGAAAACCCGGAGAAAAACCCTCGAAGCACAGGAGGAAACTAACGAGCAACTCTACTCACATACGTGACAGGAAGGACTCGAACCCGGGTCGTGGTGAGAGGCGACGTATTACCAGCGCACGCCACCCTACTTTCCTATCATAGTAATCTTCTACTTCCGGTTTCAATTATTCCACCGGAAACGGAGAAACTACTAAGAGTTCCACCTTTTCTTACCTTAAGAACCAAGGGGCTCCCCAAGACGCGAGTGACCTCGAAGCAGCTGCCACTCATCAACTGGTTACCTTGGTGATGGACTTCCTGGCCTACCCCGGAGCAAACAAGCTTATAATACCGTCCGAGTTTGTCAAGACAGAGAGTTACGAAGTGGTTCAAATGAGCCATTATCTGGGAGTACTCATGGGATACGATATTAAAGTGGGAGAGTTCACTGGGGATCCAAGAAGGCTAAGGTAGATAGGTCAGCTACCTAGGCTGAATGACCAATCAGCGCAGTGTATACGTTTAGAAATTGCTTATTTGCAAAATACTAAAATATTGTCTTGCTTTTCTCATTGTCATATCTGCTGACTATAGGTATTGCAGGCACAGGCATGCCAATATTTTGGGAAAGTTCACTCGGAATTAAATACTGTGTGCATGCATGATAATCTTTTGATATAAATTACCATGTAACATCGTGTTCACATGGCTTGCATTTTTCATTATCAAATCCGCAGACTATGGGCGTCGTAGGGGCAGTCCTTGATGTTGTTTGCCTATCCTTGCATTTTTGCATGGTCGAATCTTCTGTCATTACGATTGCAGGCGCCTTCATGAAAATGAAGATAGGTTTTGTTGATTGAATATTTACAGGTATTTTCCCGTCTTCCACGCTTACATGAGTGGAATCGTACAAGTCTTGGACCAGAACCAGGAGTGGGGAGAAGAATTGATCAACCTGACTCTCCAACTATTGCTATTCTGTGCTGCACCAAAGTCCCAGCGAAGAATAGATCAGCCAGAATTCACTCTTATTAGACTCAGTCAGCCAATGAGACGCACTTGGTTAATGACCATATTGATCATACTTTATAAGGTAAACCACTTTAGAAGCGACAATGTCATTGGCTTTAGATTACAGTAAAGAACCAACCAGGTCACGACTTTGTCACTTTTCTTTGTTGTGAAACAAAAAAGGAAAAGAAAGAAAAATAAAAAGGTCCCACCGAGATTCGAACTCGGATCACTGGATTCAGAGTCCAAAGTGCTAACCATTACACCATGGGACCTATTATTGAATCATAATCCAGGAAATGTCACATTAGTTTAAGAAAGCTCTCAGTTTAAGATTAAATTGAAAAGAAAAAGGTCCCACCGAGATTTGAACTCGGATCGCTGGATTCAGAGTCAAAAGTGCTAACCATTACACCATGGGACCTTTTCTTGAAATACATTCCAGGAAATTTAACACTAGTTTAAGAAAGCTCTCATTTTAAGATTAAAATTGGGAAGAAAAAGGTCCCACCGAGATTTGAACTCGGATCGCTGGATTCAGAGTCCAAAGTGCTAACCATTACACCATGGGACCATTTCTTGAAAAACATTCCAGGAAATTTCACATTAGTTTAAGAAAGTTGCCAGTTTAAGATTAAAATTGAAAAGAAAAAGGTTTTTATGCCTTGTTTCCGTTTTCCTTCGCGTTTTTTTTATGTTGTTTAACCTTGTGTTTTTAGTACCCATTCTACCATGACTCGCACCGGAGGGACACAAGGAACCTTATTACTGTGGTGATCAATACATTAGAGGCCCAGGACCATAAGTGCCCGGGCCCTAGAAGTGCCAAACATCAGCGACAGAGCCTTTCATTGTTGGACTTGGAAAACATGACTCCAGAGGATGCTACTAGACCAGGTATAATGATCTGTGTGTCTGTCTAGGTGTCTGTCTGCCTGTCTGCCTGTCTGCCTGTCTGCCTGTCTGCCTGTCTGTCTGTCTGTCTTCTTGTCTATCCATCTTCCAATCAGTCCATCTTATTGTTGGTGGTAAATGTCTTTGTTTTTGGTTGTGTAGCCTTGTCTGTCTTCTCTTTGTCTCTTCTATATCTGTCTATTGGTCGATCGTCCCGTCTCTCTGTCTGTCTGTCTGTCTTCTATGGCCCTTCTGTAGCTCTTTCGGCACTGTCTGTGTCTGTCTGACTGACTGACTGTCTCCTCTACTTTGCTCTTTTCTCATATTCTGTTCTGTCGTTTCTTTCTTTCCGTTGTTTATTGTTTTATAACCAATATTTTCTTCTTTTCGTACGCAGACACTCCCGGCAGTCCCCGCCATAATAAACGCGCCGAAGCATGCCGAGTATCTCCCACGTACAAACAGCGTCTATCAACCTGCTCGTCTGCAATAGAAGGCGACAAAGACGCCGACAAGAACCTCGAGGTTGATGACCAGAAAACCCTTCCTCTCATGGCGATACACGAGACTTCATTCGTTGGTTCTGACTCGTCACAGCAGAAGGCCACCACCAGTACTCCCCTCTTAGAATTCTCCCCAGGGGGGTCCCGTGGGGGGAGCTCTAGTGCCTTGACGGATGAAGAAAGGAACCCTGAGCGTCGACCTTTGATTGATGGAAGTTCAGATAAGAAAGCGAAAAGAGGTATGTCAATATTTTTTATGGCGTTCATGGGAATGTTCGTAATCTAAAATCGATTGGGATCCCTGTGGAAGAAAGACGGTAGCGTGATTGTTCTCTTGTCGCGGGTTTTACAGATTTTCATGTCACGTCTTTCATCTGTTGCATGTCATTCAGTCACATGCGTTTTACCTGGTCTCTTGTTGATTTAATGGTCTTGGTTTGTTTCCTGTCACGTGCTTGTTCTACTGTTACGTGCTTGTTCACCTGTCACGTGCTTGTTCACCTGTCACGTGCTTGTTCACTTGTCACGTGCTTGTTCTCCTGTCACGTGCTTGTTCACCTGTCACGTGATTGTTCACCTGTCACGTGATTGTTCACCTGTCACGTGATTGTTCTCCCACATTGTCCATTTACTTGACATGTAACTTCTTCTGTCACAAAAACTTCGAGAAGCACTGTTCAATTAATACTAGTATTAATGAATAAGACGGGAACGCCATTTTACGTAGTAATTTTGTGTTAAAACGTCGAGGCGTAAAATGACGGACTAGTACTGTCTCATTCGGAGACGTTAAATTAAAGGGCCACAAGTATATATATATGTATTTAAATATAAAATATATAAAATGAATATAAAAATTATGCTATACTGAAATGACTAAAACTTATAAATGAACTCTGAGAAATTGATCAGTTATTAAAATAAAAAGATGTTACGTTTCAGCACAAGGACGCTCTTTTCGTGGTGAATCAACGACTCGTGATAAAAGAACTTACTTTTATAACCTCGCCAGGCGATATAAATCTGCTCTGACGTCGCTACACGGTCAGTAAACGCACCCCACCCTCCCCTCCCTTATCCATAAAATAAATCTCGGCAAGCGATATAAATCTGCTCTGACGCCACTAAGGAGTCACTAAATGCACCCAACCCTCCCCTCCCTAATCCATAAAAATAAATCTCAACAAGCGCTATAAATCTGCTCTGACGCCACTAAGAGGTCAGGAAATACACCCCACCCTCCCCTCCCTAATCCATAAAAATAACCAGTTCCACCACAGGTGGACCAGTAATGATTTCAATCTTGGTAAGTTATAATCATAAATTTTATGAATAAATTACAGCAATGAGCATGAAGTGACTTAACAAATTTAGGGAGGTTTCGGCACGTTAAGCAGTAAAATGCCTACCGTAGTATAAAATTTAAATCATGTACGTTGCCTGTCAAGGATTTCTATTGGATGTTGCGCATAATCTTGCATTTTGATCAGTGTCGTACCCAGAGCTCCTCGGTCTTGTCCCTCCCTCTTCGGAGGAGGAACAAGACTTAGGAGCTCTGGGTACAAGACTGGCATTTTGATTGGTCAATGTCCACGTCGTTTATCCAATCGAAATACTGAGACACGTCACAGTCATGTTTACTTCATGGCCTCGTTTCTCACGTATGTTTTCTATCATAATCGAAAAGTTATTGTTTCTTCCGACTTTTATCCGACCTTCAACCGACTTTTATCCGAGCCTAACAAGCCAAGCTCTCGCTTAGTATCCGTAGATTCGACATCGAGTCGAGACACCAAGGAAAGTATAGAGGGCGTTCTCTCCATTGGAGCAGAAGAAGGCCGCAAGACGTCTCGTCCCAAGCTCCTTGCAGGTGTGTCAATGCGATCAATGGACCATTCCCTCGAGAGATCATTGGATACGTTCATGGATACCCCAGGAGAAAAAGAACCAGAGTTGCAAGATATTGACCTTGATGTGTGCCCCGAGTGTGGAGCTACTCTGGAGGAGTTTGACGAAGAAACACTCAATATGGCTATTGTAGCTTTGTCGACGTATGTTCACCAGAGCCCTTCAATGGCAATGCCGTTTTTGCTGAGGATGCTGGAATGTGTTGGAAGGTATGTGACATAATAATATAAGAAATGGTGACGATAGTGGTAATGGTGGTGATGATGGTGGTGGTGATGGTTATGATGCTGATTTTGAGGATGATGACGACGATGATGTTGATGGTGATGATGATGGATGATGTCGATGACGGCGATGATAGTGATAGAGATGACGATAATGATGGTGGTGATTGTGATGGAGGTGGTGGGGATGATATTGACGATGATAATGATGATGATGATGATTAAGATGACACTATCATTGAAAAACAGATTAATTGACTGTGTTTAAAAAAAAGATTTGTCAGGTCCCACCGAGATTTGAACTCGGATCGCTGGATTCAAAGTCCAAAGTGCTAACCATTACACCATGAGACCGTTTCCTGTAGTAAATTCCAGGAAATTTCACATTAGTTTAAGAAAGCTCTCATTTTAAGATTAAAATTGAAAGCAAAAAGGTCCCACCGAGATTTGACCTCGGATCGCTGGATTCAGAGTCCAAAGTGCTAACCATTACACCATGGGACCATTTCTTGAAATATCTTCCAGGAAGTTTCACGTTAATTTAAGGAAGCTCCCAGTTTAAGATTAAAACTGAAAAGAAAAAGGTCCCACCGAGATTTGAACTCGGATCGCTGGATTCAGAGTCCAAAGTGCTAACCATTACACCATGGGACCATTTCTTGCAATATCTTCCAGGAAGTTTCACGTTAATTTAAGGAAGCTCCCAGTTTAAGATTAAAACTGAAAAGAAAAAGGTCCCACCGAGATTTGAACTCGGATCGCTGGATTCAGAGTCCAAAGTGCTTACCATTAAACCATGGGACCATTTCTTGAAATATCGTCCAGGAAGTTTCACGTTAATTTGAGGAAGCTCCCAGTTTAAGATTAAAACTCAAAAGAAAAAGGTCCCACCGAGATTTGAACTCGGATCGCTGGATTCAGAGTCCAAAGTGCTAACCATTACACCATGGGACCATTTCTTGAAATATCTTCCAGGAAGTTTCACGTTAATTTAAGGAAGCTCCCAGTTTAAGATTAAAACTGAAAAGAAAAAGGTACCACCGAGATTTGAACTCGGATCGCTGGATTCAAAGTCCAAAGTGCTAACCATTACACCACGGGACCGTTTCTTGTAGTAAATTCCAGGAAATTTCACATTAGTTTAAGAAAGCTCTCATTTTAAGATTAAAATTGAAAGCAAAAAGGTCCCACCGAGATTTGAATTCGGATCGCTGGATTCAAAGTCCAAAGTGCTAACCATTACACCATGGGACCATTTCTTGAAATATCTTCCAGGAAGTTTCACGTTAATTTAAGGAAGCTCCCAGTTTAAGATTAAAACTGAAAAGAAAAAGGTCCCACCGAGATTTGAACTCGGATCGCTGGATTCAGAGTCCAAAGTGCTAACCATTACACCATGGGACCATTTCTTGAAAAATCTTCCAGGAAGTTTCACGTTAATTTAAGGAAGCTCCCAGTTTAAGATTAAAACTGAAAAGAAAAAGGTCCCACCGAGATTTGAACTCGGATCGCTGGATTCAAAGTCCAAAGTGCTAACCATTAAACCGTGGGACCATTTCTTGAAATATCTTCCAGGAAGTTTCACGTTAACTTAAGGAAGCACCCAGTTTAAGATTAAAACTGAAAAGAAAAAGGTCCCACCGAGATTTGAACTCGGATCGCTGGATTCAAAGTCCAAAGTGCTGACCATTACACCATGGGACCATTTCTGGAAATAATTTCCAGGAAATTTTACGTTAATTTAAGAAAGCTCCCAGTTTAATATTAAAATGGAAAAGAAAAAGGTCCCACCGAGATTTGAACTCGGATCGCTGGATTCAGAGTCCAAAGTGCTAACTATTACTCCATGGGACCAATTACGTTTATTTGTTTGTGACGATAATGATATGATCTGTGATGATGATGATAAGGATGATGATGGCGGTGATGATGATGATGATGATAGAGGTGAAGACGATACTACAGATTTGCTGCTGATGATGATAACAATGACAATCATGATGAGAATAAGAAAGATGTCAATGTTGATAATGATGCTAATGATGATTACTTAATGGTCTTGTGTACATGTGTTTTCAGGAAATGCGTCCACCCAATGTTCCCATGGGAAGACAAAAGGTTTGTTTTGCGTTTTTCATCGCATTTTCTACCCTTTGATCAAGTTTCATCTATCCCTAATCCATCCTCTTTTCCACTTAGTGACGTCCTCATACCAGGATCCAGCACGGAAGTAGCCAAACAGTTTCTCAGATGTGTCCTCATCAAGTTGGCTCCAAATGGTATTTTTTCCGAACTGTTCCGAACAGTCTTCGACGGTAAGACTCGCTCATCAGGTCACGACGTTCTTTTCGCACCGGGTTTTCTGCGTAGTTTTTTCATTGCGGGATTCCTGTGTAATCAAAATCTTTCTTTTTCATTTAGACGAGATTCTACTCAAAGCGATTGCCTACGCACTGAACGACTACTCAGCATTCGATCAGATGTCTCCTATTGCATATCTGCTCGAGGTAAACTATTGTCATGCATGTGTGTGTTTGTCTTGCCTCCTCTTTCCTGTATGAGTGCATGGAGGGAGGGAGAGAATATGAGAAAGGAATGGAAGGAAGGAAGAATGGACGAATGCACGGGACATCCATACCGCACATTTTTCACGACCATGCGAAATCTTCTCCGCTTTTTTATTTCCGCTGCTTTTTCGAGTTTATTCCAGTTTGTTTCGAATAAATAGTTTTCTCAGTCTAGTATCATTTTAAGGTTGGTGTTTTTGTTTGCTCACCAGGATATCCTTGGATTCAGGACTCTAAGTGACCGGATAATGCTTCTCTTGACTAACCTTTCGACTTACTTCAGACACGCGTCCAAAGAAACAACCAGCGCTTGGTCTAGCCAGCTGTCACACTTTGAGAACTTCTTCAGAAAACTTCCATCGGCTCTTCCTGACAATGTAAGGCACTTAAATTTATATCATCTTTACGTTCCACTCGAGGTACTTAGAGCAACGGGAAACTAAAGACTTCAAGCTAAAGGTCAACTCTATTGAGAATATCTCCTAAGATCAAATTGGAATTTAGAAATGGATTTTTGCGGAGGAAGGAAAGCCCAATTGACCCCCAGAAAAAGTTAATTTACACGGATAATTTTAAAAAGAAATCCTTACTTATTCCATCTTATATTTCAGTGTGACATTACTCCAGCGTTCCGGATCATGAGCGCTATTCTAACGGCTGCGAACTCGTCCTTCAAGGTATTCTAACATCACTTGATACATACACTGGAGCGTTTTTATATACAGCCTTGAAATTCAAATTGAATCAACTGAAAATCTGAATAGTAGACTTTAGGTTTGCATTGTGTTTATTCTTATGCGCATGCGTGCATTTGGATATCTTAGTAAACCAGTTTAAACCAGTTTTTCCTCTTTCTATTTTCTTATTCGTTTAGCAAATGTCATTAAACACCAATGTTTCTTAAAAGAGTGAAAAAATAAAACTTCAAAATTGATTTTTACTCTAAGGCTATTTTTTGAAAGTACGTCCCACATGGAAAGGATTGGCCATGCGCGTTAAGTCGTCAGCAAAAGATGAGACACATCAGGTCTGCTGTTAATAGCAAGGGGTCAATCATCTACGGTCTAGGGGCCGACTAACCTCTCCCTTATGCTTCGGCTGAGCTTCCTGATCAGTCTATAAATCCTCCCGGGATAGCGGTGTCGGGGTCGAAATCTCCGGCGTAGCCGTAAGCCCATACGACGGTTCAGCACTCGATGTCTGGAAGTATGGTCCTGGTTATTTTTCATTTATTAATAAAAATGAAATAATAAAAAAAGACAGTTTTCATACCAGACGGACTTTTATATGAATCATCTTGAAAAGCACGAGGGATGTTTTCTTGAGCTTTATTTTCTATTTTTGTTCTCACTAGGTGCTGCTTCATCCTTTTGGTCAAGTGCTGACATTCGGTATCAACAAAACCTCTTTCCAACTTCAAGATCTTCTTGATTTGTGCTCAAAATGCAACGAAACTTTCCCTAAGGTATCAATAATCACAATAGAAAAAGGAAAATATACGTAAAGTCCAAAGTGCTAACCATTACACCATGGGACCATTTCTTGAAATACATTCCAGGAAATTTCACCCTGATTTAAGGAAGCTCCTAGTTTAAGATTAAAATTGAAAAAAAAGGTCCCACCGAGATTTGAACTCGGATCGCTGGATTCAAAGTCCAAAGTGCTAACCATTACACCATGGGACCATTTCTTGAAATATGTTCCAGGAAATTTCACGTTAATTTAAGAAAGCTCCTAGTTTAAGATTAAAATTGAAAATTAATAGGTCCCACCGAGATTTGAACTCGGATCGCTGGATTCAGAGTCCAAAATGCTAACCATTACACCATGGGACCATTTCTTGACATAATTTCCAGGAAATTTCAAGTTAATTTAAGAAAGCTCCCAGTTTAAGATTAAAATTGAAAATAAAAAGGTCCCACCGAGATTTGAACTCGGATCGCTGGATTCAAAGTCCAAAGTGCTAACCATTACACCATGGGACCATTTTCTGATTGTAATATGATAATAGTAGTGATGATGACAGAGGTTAGGGATATTATTCTTAGATTACGACCACGTGACCAAAAATCTTTTGAGACATAAATAATAATGAAACGGCCACCATCTTGGATGATCTAAAAAGAGAATGCTAACTGGTGGCTTGGACGCACCGTGCACCTCAAGAATATTAATATTGTATATCCTTTCCACCAGGAAAGAGACAAGCTGTACCTCACTCGCATCGTCGTACAAGAAATGATGCAAGCAGTTCGCTTTAGATCCTACCTGCCTGACTCTAATCTGCATTCTTTACTTCAGGTAAAATCTTATTATTCTGTATCATGAAGATGCACACGGATCTGGGTTAAGATCAATATATATTCTCGTGTTTTTTTTCCAGGTCTTGGCTATAGATGCTGGTAGTAGAATCACCTTTGGTGGTGATAGGGACAATGTGGAGTACTCGTTACCCTTTGGGGTGAGTTTATTATTATTATTATTATTTATTATTATTATTATTATTATTTATTATTGCTATTATCATTATTATTATTATTAATGTTAATGGGAGTTGTATTCCTTCTCTCCATTCATTCTTTCGTTTCTCCCTCACTCCCTTTCTTTTTTCCATTCCTCCCTTCCCCTCTCCTTTCCTCTCTCACTCTCCTCTTTCATTTTTTCCATTCCATTCCTCTTTCCCCTCCATTCCATCCTTCATTCCTCCCTTCCTATTTAATTATTCATTTCTCGTAATTTATCCGCATTTTTTCTCCCTCACAGGCGCGTACACGTGCGATGGATTGTATACAAAGCTACTTGATAGAAATCGTCGAGTTCATCCGCGACTGGCACTTTACCTCGCGTTCCAGCAACGTAAATATAATTTGTTTGTTAATCATTTTAATGATTTATACTCCTTTTTTAAATGCGATAGCTGTTTTCATGATTCTACGATCTCTTCGATTTACTTCCAGACGTCGGGGTTTTGCATCTCGGCTTCAGCCTCTCGAAAATTTACTAACGTTAAAAGCGTGATGAACAGAAATCAAAGAGTGATCCTCAGAAAAAGTATTTTAACCCACTCCTGTAATTATACTACGTTTTTATACAGGAAAACAAACGCCTTAGTGAACCAAACCTGAACTTCGACACCGTACCTATTCACCTCAAAGCAGGGATGTCCCAACTGGCCGCCCTGGAGCTTGCTAAGCAGCCCAAGTCGAGTAAACTGTACACCAAGTCACTAACTTGGCTGAAAAACCCTCCAAGCGCCATCCAGTTAGGGTGAGTAAATTTGGAGTTATTCTCGTCCAGTAGAGTGAATTTTTGATAGCTTTAAAGCAGTTTTCTTATGGCTGTGAAAAGCTGGCGGTACGAACGCCTTCGTGACATGGCAAGGTAACGCCAAACCAATCCCATGGCGCGAGAATTTACTCTCCATCCAATCAAATACCGAAAACATGGCGTGGACAGGGTCACGCCAATGTCACGGCACTTTCAGGCCAATCACATTGCACGAGAAAACAATCAGCCAATTAAAATTCTAGAAAACATCACGGTCACTGCAAGGCACGCTTACGGCACTGAGCTTTTCACAGTCAGGCGAAAACTGCTCTAACCAGAAATACATAACATCCTTCGAAAGTACGGTATACCTTAAGAGCCTGCGCTCCTTTAGGCAAAGGGCAAGTCTGTCTGTCCGGGTCAAGTACACATTTTAATTGACTAGACCAAATCAATTGAACTTCATTTTTATTGAACCGTTAAACAACCTCTGGGCTGATCTAAGTCAGGGCACGGCAAAATTATAGATCGAATTCGAATTTTGAGTGTTTTGTGAAGGGAGCAAAACCAGAGAAGGACAACGGAGGTCGCTTTCTTAATGCGCATGTCTGACGTTTCTAGCATTCTCCCAAACTGTAAAGGATTAAATGGTTTCGAACTATTCTTTCGTATTTCATTTTCCAACGAAATTAAAAATTATTTTTTTCATTGACGTAATTTAAAATATCGAAATAGGAAACTATTGACCAAAATATAAATCATTTCTAATGTTTATGCTGGTAATTCTGGTACAGATTGTATCACGACCGAAGCGGCATTTTTATCTACCAAACAGTATGGAACCTAATTGATAAATAATAACAAGCAAACCCTAGAAATTAGTCCAACCAATGGAATCTTTGAGGTCTGAAAATCGATTCTAGGGGGCCGGAGAAGTGGGAAAATCAATTATTGAAGATTTGAAATAGGAAAGAAAATAATCTTACGAAGACTCGAATAATTTTCTTTGAATAGATTTCTTAAAAAACACAATTTTATAGAAAATTGGCTAAAGTTTAGCTTATTTTCCCCCCTAAAACTCTAGTCTTAACTTATTAGTTTTGAGTTAATCACAAAGATAAATCACAACGTTTGAAGATTTAAAGCAGAAATTAGATATTAAGAAGTGTAAAGAAATGTATAAAAAGAATGGTTTCGAAAGCACATGGAAGTCTTTCTTTCGGAATTCAAATATTATTTTTATTTCATGAATAAAAGATAATTCCATTGGTATTACTTTTGCTGGTGGAAGAGTTTGTTTTGAATTTCAAGGTACGAAAATAATCCTGAGTTTGGTGGCTCCGACGTTAGGTGAACTTTACGAAGCGAAATGGGACAAGATATGGATTGGCGCTTGAAGAAAACCTCTGTCGTATCTCGAACATCCTTTATGTTTAATAATTCTTTGATTTCAGACGTGAAATTTGTGGTTTTCAGCCAGAAAACTGACTCGAGAGTATTCATTCCTGCTCATAAATTCGTCTTGGGAATTAGTAGTCCTGTGTTTTTCGCTATGTTTTACGGGAATTTAGCAGTGGTTGAAAATACTGTGGCTTTACCCGACTGTGATTCTGAGGGACTGTTGGAGTTTTTACGCTATATTTACTGCGATACAGTAGAGCTTTCTCTTCCTTCGGCAATTCAAGCGCTGTACTTGGCAAAGAAATACCTTGTGCCTTCATTGGCTAAGATTTGTGTGTCGTATATCAAAGAGAACGTTACACCTGCTCATGTTCTTGACGTTATTCCGTACGCTATGAAACTCGACGAAAAAGAACTTCTAGAGAAATGCTTTCAAGTTATTGATTTGAATGCGAATGTGGTTTTGAAGAGCCGATCGTTTTTGGAAGTTAGTTTAGATTTACTGGAAAATCTTCTGGATAGAGATACATTGTGTATCAGTGAAGTGGAAATATTTCAAGCTGTGCAACGATGGCTGTTGCACAATCATAAGATTCCTTCAATGTCACGTCCAATATCACGCAAAGGAAGACAATTACCTAATGCTTCAAATACTGTAACGGAAAGTTCAGGCACTCCAGTGAAGCGAGTTTATAATGGAATGTGCACTTGTAGATGTCAAGAACGGTGTGATTGCGTGACGGCTATTTTACATTCGTCACGCGCAGTTGAATCATCTACTATTGAAAAGATGGACACAAAAGAATCTGTAGGAAGTGGCCATCGTGGTAATTTTGCATCTGGCTCTATCGACAATGTGTCGCACTTCCAAAGTGTCACGCCAAATGAAAATATGTCACGCATTCAACGTGTCACTCATGATAACCAAAATCAAAACCAAGCTTTTCCATCTTTTGTCCCCCGCACCTCCCCTCACGTAGCTCATCTATACGACAGGTTAATAAGAAAGATACGCTTTCCACTGATGCTTGAGGAAGAGTTCAAAAAACATGTTGTTCCCTCGAAACTTCTCCCACAACAAGATGTCATTGATATTCTGGTAAATTTTGGCACAGTCAAGCGCAATCTTGACCGCTTTTCTTCCAAACCCAGAAACAATCCTCTCCGAAGATGCTCTCGTTATTCTACCGTTTCTCATTGGTTCCTTTACTCCGGGGAGCGAGCCGAGAGTTTCATAATGTCAGTCAATACGCCAATCAGACTGCACGGTATTCGTCTCTATGGTTACGAGAACTGCCAATATAAAGTGGAACTAAAAGTTTATCCTCGGTCAGATCCTTACAATAAGCAAATCGCACAAGGTTACTACATGTCTGAAGTTCAAGGCACTGACAATTACCATGGTTACGACGTCAAACTTGACACTGCTATCCGTATTGAGAATGATGTTGACTACAATATTGAAGCGACCATCAAGGGGCCACCTTCTGCTTACGGCAAAGAGGGACATTCCTCCGTTGATTGTGGAAAAGTGAAGTTCAACTTCAGAGGCGAGGAAAACTCTGTTTTTCAAAACTTTAGCGTTGGACAGTTTGCAGAAATTATTTTCTTTGAACTGTAATTAAATTCTTCAACTTTGTAAATCGGATTCTTATTTTTCAATTTAGTTTGTTTAACTTTTTTTTCAAGAGGGAACATGTAACAGTTTACGCTGATTAACTTATGGCTCTCCACAAAACGGAATGCAATTCAGAATTTCAGACTTATACACGTTTCATTTCGTAAAATTTTTTCACAATTTTTGACTACAGAAAATAGGTGATTTTCCTTTTTTCTCACAGAGAAAAACCACTCTGCCGTCGCCATGTTGTTATACAACAATTTAGTTTCTGATTTATTGTATATCGTATATGTGTATAACGGCTCCTTTTGATATCAGAAGCATATAGCCACCCCCTTTCATTTAAGTTTTGACAAAGGTGCCTATCTATCTGTCTAAAAGAACGAAGAGAAACCATAGAAATCTGAACAATTTGGTGTTGAATTCAATCAATATGGCGGCTTTCATTAGACCGTCATTTTACTACCAAAATGCTTCCCGAATTTTCTTTCTTATTGAGATTTATATTCCCTAATAAGAACAGTAAGACGATTACTGATAATTAGCTGAACCAAAAAAATTTAAAACAAAGTCAAGATACGAGAAATATAGATATAATTTGTAAAAATATTAAGTGTAAAATAGTTGCTAAACATTGAATAGCAAAGAACAGTACTTTTACAGAAAACAAGCTTTACTCTTATTAAGAGAGCTATAATTTTTAAAATAACTTGAGTTGCTTTAAAATTCAAATTAAAAGATTAAGTTAAAAAAATAAATCGTGAAAGAATTTTCTCTATAAACTAAAAATTGGCCGCCTAAATTTAAGATTATAATTGAAAATAAATAGGTGGATTCATTTCTTGAAGTATGTTCCAGGAAAGTTCACCTTAATTTAAGAGAAAAAATTTCCAGGAAATTTCACGTTAATTTAAAAAAGCTCTCAGTTTAAGATTAGAAAAAGAAAATAAGAAGGTCCCACCGAGATTTGAACTCGGATCGCTGGATTCAGAGTCCAAAGTGCTAACCATTACACCATGGGACCATTTCTTAAAATATATTGCAGGAAATTTCATGTTAATTTAAGAAAGCTTAAAAATTAAAATTGAAAATAACAATATCCCAGGAAAATTAGAGCTTGAATTGCTGGATTCAAAATCCAGATTCCTAACCCTTGCAAGTTACTGGCTCTTAATGAACTTCAGTTATTTGTAAGTTTTCCCATTACACGAATCCCATTCATCATTTTTAACATTTTCTCAATGACTGTTTTGTTATTTTCATTATCATTTACAGACCTAAAGAACTCCAAGATTGCGTGAGCAACATGAGACTGCTGACGTGGATTTTACAGGGATCGCTGTCGCACGTGGTCAATTCCAAAATGGCGCATGCGTCATGTCAGCCAATAGCTTTGGAGGAAAATGTGAACATTGCTAAATATGTCTTGATTGTTCTGCACAGCTTTGCTGAACCACTAAAAGTAAGTATACTCTCACTTGACTGTGAAAATGTACGGTAACAGTACAAGAAATATCATTCATCGGCCAGTTTGAGTGCTGCGACAGAAATATTTGCTATGAAATCCAATTTTAAATTTGTGAATTGGTGCCATGGATCCAGCGATCCGAGTTCAAATCTCGGTGGGAGCTTTTTCTTTTCAATTTTAATCTTAAACTGGGAGCTTTCTTAAATTAACGTGAAATTTCCTGGAAAGAATGTCAAGAAATGGTCCCATGGTGTGATGGTTAGCACTTTGGACTTTGAATCCAGCGATCCGAGTTCAAATCTCGGTGGGACCTTTTTCTTTTTAATTTTAATCTTAAACTGGCATTTTTCTTAAATCGACGTGAAATTTCCTGGAAAGTATGTGAAGAAATGGTCCCATGGTGTAATTGTTAGCACTTTAGACTTTGAATCCAGCGATCCGAGTTCAAATCTCGGTGGGACCTTTTTCTTTTTAATTTTAATCTTAAACTGGCATTTTTCTTAAATTGACGTGAAATTTCCTGGAAAGTATGTGAAGAAATGGTCCCATGGTGTAATGGTTAGCACTTTGGACTTTGAATCCAGCGATCCGAGTTCAAATCTCGGTGGGACCTTTTTAATTTTAATCTTAAACTGGCATTTTTCTTAAATTGACGTGAAATTTCCTGGAAAGTATGTGAAGAAATGGTCCCATGGTGTAATGGTTAGCACTTTGGACTTTGAATCCAGCGATCCGAGTTCAAATCTCGGTGGGACCTTTTTCTTTTTAATTTTAATCTTAAACTGGCAACTTTCTTAAATTGACGTGAAATTTCCTGGAAATTATGTGAAGAAATGGTCCCATGGTGTAATGGTTAGCACTTTGGACTTTGAATCCAGCGATCCGAGTTCAAATCTCGGTGGGATCTTTTTCTTTTTAATTTTAATCTTAAACTGGCAACTTTCTTAAATTAACGTGAAATTTCCTGGAATATATTTCAAGAAATGGTCCCATGGTGTAATGGTTAGCACTTTGGACTTTGAATCCAGCGATCCGAGTTCAAATCTCGGTGGGAACTTAAAATTTATCTTTTTACTATAACATGATTATATCATTTCGCGATCGACAAAGCCAAGCCCACACAGGTTTGCTTGGTTCTTTGCTTCCGTCGATCAAATTTCGACGGTTTGAACTTGAAATTATTTGTGATAGACGACAGCCAAACACCCAGACTTCTCGAATTATTATATGTATTTGTCTGGGTAAGTTAATGCTCCAGTTTCGAGTCCTCTTTGCTCAGGCTTCAGTTCCGTAGTACGTACATTCTTTACTATACAATGCACCTTAATATAGAAGAAAAGTACGCATTTGTACACAATCGAGGCCAAGACTGAGCAAAGGCGAACTCGAAATGGGAGTATTATGGAAATGTATTATGGCAAAGAAAACTAGATAACTAACAATCTCTTTGTTTTCAGGACTCTCTGAAAATCACGGCCTTGTATCATGCGTTTCACTTGTGCGAGGTAATTCAAATCAATAGCTGTGTTGTTGTTTTTTGTGTGTAGATAATCTAGCATTGGACATTTGCCTTTACATTCTTTCCAGCTATGGACCCTGTACTGTGACATCACTAAACTTCAAGGTGAATACAACGAGCAGTCTTCGCCTATCGTGCTCGAGTTCTGGGGAATAGTTACTCCTGGGATACTGAACCTGCTAACCAAAGCCAAAGAGGTACGACATGGATACATAAAGACAGGGTAACTACAAGTGCTCAGCAGGGTGCTGAAATCTAACCCTTGACTTTGGTATACCACAGTGTTCTGTATTGGGGCCTTTATGATAACTCGCTGTTAAACTCTCCCTCAGCAGGACAACTAGTGTTTTTCTAATGCTGGAATCTGTTTATACTTCAAATCTCACATCTGACTTTTGTGTTCCACAGAGAGCTTTTTCAGGGCCTTTGTGATACCTGTTAGCTAAATCCGCCTAAAGGCGCGATTACACGGAGCAATTTTCTCTGCAACTAGTGTCACAACGGTGTTGCGACACAATTTGCACGGAGCATTGCAGCGTGTAAACGTACAGCGCAATTTAAAAAAATGTTGCGAGACAAGTTGCTGCAATCGTTGCGAAAAGTAGAATTCGTTTATACTTTTGGCAACGATCGCGTCCCCGTTGCACCTTGTAGACACTCTTCCAACTTGTGTCGGAACGCTGTTGCGAGACAAGTTGCAGAGAAAATTGCTCCGTGTAATCGAGCCTTAAGCAGGGCAGCTACTGTATTGCTAGTGCTGGAATATTTTTTTTTACTTACAAATCTAACATAACTTTAATACGTATTCCACAGAGATCTATTCTGGGGCCTTTATGATAACTCTTAGCTAAACCCTTCCACAGCAGCGCAACTACTCTTTTGTTAGTGCTAGAATCTTTTTATACTTTCAAAGAGTTTGGTTTGCCACAAGTTCTATATTAGGGCCATCGTAATCAATCAATCAACCAAATTATATACTTGATTTTCAGATGAGTGACTTAGTAGGAGATAATTTCCTGAATCTTCTTGAAGCGTTACAAGAGTGCAACTGCACGTCACTTCCTAAGGTATGTGACGTGACAACACTGAGAATACGTGACTTGTTACGTGACGAGCTATTACATGACGCTTGAATACGTGACTAGAAGTACTTGACTAAGAGCACTTGACTTGGTAATAGTGACTTGGACTACGAGATTACATATATGACTCGTTGGACATCAGGCAACATGACTAAGAGTACGTGACACATCCCTTAAGTTGCGTGACGCTGATGTATATTTATATTATTTTTTTAGTTGTATCCCTTGTGGCATTCTATTCTGACCTTTTGTTTCTCGCTGAAGGGGGTGAGTAAATATTATTGCTTTTACTTGCTGATGTTGTTGTTCATCGTTATGCTAGTTGCATACGTCACATTGCATCCTACGCGAGCGGTTCTTTGGTCGCTATGATCTATTTAAGGAATGGATCATAAGTAGCGTGCATCCATCGAGTTATGGATGCACGCGGGAGGTTGCTAAGCACGAAGAAAAGCGTAAGAGTTGCACGACGCGAAGCGGAGTGCAACTCTAGCTTTTTTGAGTGCTTAAGCAACCTCCCAAGTGCATCCATAACTCGATGGACGCACAGCTACTTATGATCCATTGCTTTTATAATATAGTCAAGTCAACAAACAAGAAATAAATACAAATTATAGACTGTATTTGTTGATCATGCCCTAAATTCTCCTTACGCACCTTGAGTGAATGAAAAGCACAAAGGCGCCAAAAACAGAAAAACAGTCGTTTTGAAAATGGCAGCTTTACACTGAAGACAGTTATGACTACAATAATGGCAAAAATTTAGCTTACAAGTGAATCAAAGATGTCCAAAACTACGGAGAAAGTGATTTTCAACTGTAAGAAGTACATTTCAAATGTTGACATATCTTAGTACAGTAATGCCCGAGAAAATCAGTGAAAAACAAAGTGGCTGTCTTTGTTGTTGTTGACGATGTTCAAGTTTGTTATCGTACAATGACTTAGCAATGGAAATAATCTCGTACACGGATCAAAACTAACTGACTGAACTGGATTAATTTTCTCTGGGTAGTACGCTTTGTCGGCTTTCCCTCCCATGTAGAGCTTCAGAAAGTACTTCACTGCAGTTGTGAAGCTGCGAAGTAGATGGTGAGCAAGATATTTATAGTTAATTACTTTGGAAATACTTTTGTTGAATAAATACACGATAACAATATTTTTGTATTTATTTAATCATTGCTTAAAATCCTTTGAATGTAGACACCGACCGATCGATTTGTGGTTTGCTTTGTCTTTTTGGAGTGACGCTCTGACACAATCTTGTCCAGCTCACTGTTTGAAAGTGATGCAAATCTTGACGTATTATTACTAGGCTGATCAAATGACAACTCTATACTAAATGTCGGAGATTGATGAGTATTTTCGCTAGTTTTTTTCAATCATTTTCAGTTATCTTTTCTAGATAAATTGTCAGCAAAAAGATACAAAAAGTTTTCTTTTTCGCCGAAGCTAAAAAAGCTGACGTGAGCGTGCAACCCATGGGCAAATGGTTCATGCTTTTCAACCAATCAGATCGCGCGGATTTACTTGACTATATTATAAAGACTTTTTGCAAATAAGGAGGCTCGGAACGGTTTTTTTGAGCGCGCGCGCGCTCTAGGTCCGATGACGTAGAACTTGCAAAAGGAAAATTTTTGTACTCATAAATTTTACTGTACAAACTGAAAAAAAATCAAAAATTCTGCGGTGAAATTTCTTCAAATTTGGCATAGGGCTTTAGTTTAAGAGGGAACTGCTCCAAACAAATTTTATTGATTTTTACGAATACGATCCCAAGTTTTGGTTTCTGAGTTATGATTTTTTAAATAAACATTTTTGATGGCATACCAAGGGTTCTGATGTTGTCATAGCAACATCTTACGTCATTTTTTCATGTTCATTGTGATCTTTGGTTTATAGTCTTTGGCTTTCCGGGTTTACTTGCTGTCATATTATAGCCATATTAATTGTTTTCAGTTCATAAATGTGAGTTTATGTGAAGGCACAAAACACTTTCCAGCCTCCTTAACTTGAGTGACCCAAAGAAATGGTACCAAGACGAGGTTGGACTTGGATAAAATACAAACAAAGTATGAACATGCATCAAGTCTAACCTCATCTTGGAACCATTGTTTGGTGGTCACTCAAGCGAAAAGGTGTATAAAAGGACACTTTGGTCACCGACAGTGTTGACCTGAGCCTCAAAAAATATAAACTTGTGAAAAACATTAAAAAGGGGGCAACCGGGTTTGAACCGATGACCTCTCGATCTGCAGTCGAATGCTCTACCACTGAGCTATACCCCCTTCTTGTTAGGAATGTGTCTTAATATCCATCTCGTTATTATTCTCTCAGCACTTTATATCGATGTAAACTCCTTTTTTTCAAAGCGCACTTTTTTAGATCCCATCTCATTCTCTGAAGTATTATTTCTTTCTATACTACAATGTTTGGGAAGATTCAGGAATATGCGTGCGAATCAAACAAATATTTTCAAAAAGTTGATGGAAGGAAATAAAACAATTCTACCTACCGTCGTGCTTTGCGCTTAGGGTTAAAGATATTTTCTTGGCAATATTTCTGGAAAGAAAAAAAGGATTTTCAAAGGGGGCAACCGGGTTTGAACCGGTGACCTCTCGATCTGCAGTCGAATGTTCTACCACTGAGCTATACCCCCTTCTTGTCGAATGTTAATAAATGCGATTCTTGAAAAATCCTACACTAATTTGTATGTTTAAGTTACCAAACCTTTTTGTACGTTTTCAGTTGTCTGAAGGTTCAAGTAACAAGCTGAGGAAGGCGCAAACCCGCAAGAGATCGAATAAAGAGACACGAACAGTCCTCGCAAGATGGCTGAAGCAGCTTCAGTTCAAAATCGCACTGGCTGAACAATCAGCCGCAAATGGACAGACACATTTCCATACTATATGATGACACTCGAAGCGATATGTAGTAGTAGCCAGCGTAGCGGCCCAAATGGGAAGGGAAGGGGATTGGGGACTAATGAGAGGAGGGGGGGGACTGGGGGAGAGGGAGAGCCTGCAATGAACCCCCTCGATTTTTTTTACCGCCCCCTAATTAATATGCAAAATCTCAACCAATCAAATGTTAGAATGTTAATTTCTGTTTCTATGAGTCAACCAATCAAAATTAACGTTCGGATTCTGAACGTTCGTAGGAAAAATCGAGGGGGGTCATTGCAGGCCCTCCCTCGCCTTCCTTCCTCTCCCCAGTCCCCAATCCCCTTCCTCTCCCCAGTCCCCAATCCCCTTCCTCTCCCCAGTCCCCAATCCCCTTCCTCTCCCCAGTCCCCAATCCCCTTCCATTTGGGCCGCTACGCAGGTTAATGTAGTAGATTCTCAGTTCACTGACAGGTAAATACTGGATCAAAGTTAACACTCATCTGCTGATCGCGGGCAAACGTATATACATAGTGTATAGGAGATTATAGAAAGATAAGAAGGGGGTTAGAGAAACTAATGCTTTAAGTGGGAATGCGATATGTGCGCATGTGCATGTGCGCAGGAATAGGGGAATATACAGAATATATATGTATATATATAACAATATAACAGTGGGATAGGAGGGGCTTCCAAAGAGAAAATAGGGCACGGAAACATTCTATTCGGCTGCAAACATCGCATAGTAAATCCAAATCAATGATTAAGACCAGGTTCAACTAAAATCCCTAAGTTTATTTGCCTTAAAAATAGAAAATGATATTAAACCATTTATGACCAGTGAAGGCTATCTTATATGGCGTGTCCGTATGAGCTCCCTGTGCCTAGCGTTTGTGGTGATAATATACGCCAAATATTAAGAAATAATTTTTTGTTTTTGTTTTAAGAATCATACAAGTGAGACCGTCGGGCCGATTTATAGACTCTTCCACAGTCTCTCGCTCGTCCGTTCCGTCTCCACGCTTAGAGACTGTAACGGTACAATATTTTCAAGATGGCGGCGAAAACGAGAGAGACTGTGTACGAGTATTTTGGTTCCCAAAGCACGCTGGGTCCAAGTTTTCGGGACCCATAAGTCCTTTCTGTCATTGTACCGTTGCAGTCTCTAAGCGTGGAGACGGAACGCACGAGCGAGAGACTGTGGAAGAGTCTAGCCGATTTAATGCTTGTTATTTCATTTGCATCTCATTTGCACCATCCATAATAACTGTTATTCGACGGTCAAGCGTTAGGTGCCTGGAAGTTTCTAATTTTCTACGATTTCCCATCTAAAACGACTGCTTATTGACTGCTTATTGCTTATTCAGTTTGATGTATTGGAATAAAATAGATACCTTACAAATCGACGATTTTTTTTTTTTTCACATTTCGGAGTTTGGGAGACTGGTAATGACCTCGTGGTGCACAGGATTGTGGGTCTGATTTTGCAGAGGACACGAAAAATCTCCTCCATCTTGAATCTCGTTTCAATTGGCCAGGAGGTCATTACTAGTCTTTCTTTCATCGTTTAAATGACGTTTAAGGCTAGGTTTTGTAGGTGAGTATATTGCACAAGTGCTATTCTTAGCCAGAGCTGTGAGCTCCTTGTCGTTCCAAGAATGCTTGAAGTCATCTAAAGAAATTGTTTTTCAGTGACATTTCTTAATTTCTTTCCCTTCCATGCATTTTTAATTCATATTTCATCTATCAAAATTTACTCTGAAATCATCGTTCTGTGATAAAAAAATTCCACTGAAAAACCGGTTCTTCTACAGTCGTGCATGTTTAGTTTGTAACGCAACGTCACGCGCGTATAACTAAATTTCACTTTTTCCCAGCATTGGTAAAAATTTAATTTCTGATTTAAAAGTCTAATTTACTCTGCAATCATCGTTCTGTGATACGAATTCCACTGAAAAACCGGTACTTCTACAGTCATACAGGCGCTGTTGCAACCCTGTTACATTGCTAAGTATGTTTAGTTTGTAACGTAACGTCACGTTCGTGTAACTAAATTTCACTTTTTCCCAAACTGAGAATAATCGAGATACTTCAAGAAGATTTACAGCATTTCCCTTTGTTCTTTTGATCGATGCTACCCTGTGGTGTAGCTGGAAATTCTACCCTGATAGATTCTGCAGGCGGCAGTGGTCTTGTCTGAGTTTTTTCCGTAATCGCTGGGATTCCATATGAATTTGGAGTAGAATTTTTCAGAAGAGAGCGCGAAGAGATACCCGAGACCCACGTGTCGTCTGGGTTTGTGCCAAAGTTGGAACAACTGGGTTCATTCAGGAGTCTTTGTTGAATCATTTTCTCGATTAATATCGTAAAAATCTCGTCGATGTTGATCAGTCCTTTTGCGCTCGTCTCAATGTAAAATAAATCGTTATTCAACGCCCAGGCTTCTGCTTCACCTGAAGAAACCTTCCACTGGGTTTGAGGTTTGTCGGTCTGGTTACAAACGACAACGACGGGTGTTTCTGGCGAACAGCGATCCTGACAATCAAAATGTTAGACAACTATTTTTAAACTCAATGATCAATATTTGCACCCTCCATCGAGTTTGGTTTCCTAAAAGATTCCTTACTTTCATCCCCTCCCAGAGCCTGCGTTTATTTTGATCAGCGAACAACTGAATTAAAGCAGTTAATACATTGCACTGAGAGTGGAATATGGACGCATCATCTGTGGGTATGAATAAATATTGACAACGTATACATTTCTACACCGGGACTCTGGGATTCCTCGGGGATCGGAATCGTGAGTAGAGTTTGTTAGGTTTCTCCCTTGATTCGAGGGATTGTCTCCGGTTATCCTCCTTGGCTAAACCTGACACGCTAAATTCGATTCTAATTCTATTCGTGAGCTAGCCATGCCCTGACTTAGATCAGCCCACAGGGTTGTTTCGCAGGGTTCAATCTGTGAGCTAGCCATATGCCCTGACTTAGATCAGACCAGAGGTTGTTTCAGGGTACAATCTGTGAGTTAGCTATGCCCTGACTTAGATCAGTCCACAGGGTTGTTTCAGGGTACAATCTGTGAGTTAGCTATGCCCTGACTTAGATCAGCCCACAGGGTTGTTTCAGGGTTCAATCTGTGAGTTAGTCATGCCCTGACATCAGCCCAGAGGTTGTTTCAGGGTTCAATCTGTGAGTTAGTCATGCCCTGACTTAGATCAGCCCAGAGGTTGTTTCAGGGTTCAATCTGTGAGTTAGTCATTCCCTGACTTAGATCAGCCCAGAGGTTGTTTCAGGGGTTCAATCTGTGAGTTAGTCATGCCCTGACTTAGATCAGCCCAGAGGTTGTTTAAGGGTTCGATCTGTGAGTTAGTCATGCCCTGACTTAGATCAGCCCAGAGGTTGTTTCAGGGTTCAATCTGTGAGTTAGTCATGCCCTGACTTAGATCAGCCCAGAGGTTGTTTCAGGGTTCAATCTGTGAGTTAGTCATACCCTGACTTAGATCAGCCCAGAGGTTGTTTCAGGGTTCAATCTGTGAGTTAGTCATGCCCTGACTTTGACCAGCCCAGAGGTTTTATAGTTCGGATTATCGATAAAAAATGTTTTAAAGGTTCTTTTATAAATACTCACACGGACAATCTGAAGCCATTGAGGTAACTGGTTAAATGATATGCGACAACCAACATCACAGACTAACGCGACACCATTAACGCCTCTGTAGACCAAGGGCGTTGTCCTGAGAGCGCTATGATGTAGTGACTTGACCTCCCCGGGGGTGTCTACGATGTGAAGATGTACAGTCTTCCCTCGAATCTGCAGTCTTTCAAAATAATCCCCTGGATCAATCGTAGGCCGAAACACGTCCATCTCCATTTCTGGGTGCAGAAAGCGTTGGATAATACTGGTTTTTCCCACTCCTGGTGTCCCAAGCACCACAACTTTGAAGCCATAATCGTACCCCCTCGTCATCACACGTTCAACTGACATTGGAGTTGCCCGCGAAATCGGAATACTTTGTTCTGCTGACTTATACGATGATCCGGGACTTGGTACATCGACTTTTTCAGGCAGTTTGAATGAGGTCAAGAATTCAACGAGGCCTCTGGCATCTGGTCGATCCTGTGGTGCGTTGTCAAGGCAACTGATGACTAAATCCCGTAGAGGGTGATCAGGTCCCATGTCATAGATTTCCTTACTGCGACGTATGTATTCTGGGAGTACTTCACCGTCTGTGATTGCACAATAATACTTATCTTCAATATAATATTTTATTAATATTGCAGGTTATTAATAGTTTTATATTTTGATATCATTATTATTACTAGTACTATTGTCATCATCATACATCAAACTCGATGGAGTATGCATCGCGAAATACCTATCACATCTTTCCTCAGATGAATAATCGCGGTGCATTCTGGTCTTGCTTGGGTGCAATTTTTGTACGACAAAAAGGAGTCAAAGTACATTTCACCCCCCCCCCCCCCCCCTCTCTCTCTCTCTCTCTCTCTCTCTCTCTCTCTCTCTCTCTCTCTCTCTCTCTCTCTCTCTCTGTCTGTCTGTCTGTCTGTCTGTCTGTCTGTTCAGTCTATGCAGACGTGTTCGTAACCGCTCCGTAATCTTCAACATTTTATAAAGCTTCTATCGAATCTTTGTCTCCAAATGGCAAATCTTATTGAGTATTTAAGTTATGATGAAAAGGATAACGATTTCACTTGGCGTGGTACGCAACAAGAACTTAAATCTTTGGTGGATTTTATGTTCGATGTCCAAGAAGGCAGTAATGGCGTCTTTAAAGAAGACAAAGCTCACAACGCAATAACGTATAAAGTGAGTACCGATGACAAGGAATGCTCCGTAAGATTCTACACATCATCACTTAGACTGAAAATCTTTGGGCCAAATCAAGAATGCCTTAGGAATAAGTTTCATGAACTTCTTCCAAGCAAGAATGATGGTCCTGCAGAAAAAAGAGTTGAGCCTTCACAACCGACTGATTCTGAAATTGCCTCATTATTATTCGGTTTACTGACTGACTTGCGTAAAGAAATAAGTTTATTGAAAGACACTTTCCAAAACGGAGAGAACTTTGATATCCAACAAATGAAGAAGGAAAACGATGATTCTCGTAAAATTATCTGTAATCTTCAGGAGGAAATTAAAATTCAAAAACAGCAAGTATGCAAATTACAAGACGAAAAAGCCAGCTTACTAACAGCGTTGAGGCTAGTTACGAAAGAAAACGATCAATGTAAGAACAATGATCAATGCAAGAACAATGATCATACGGAAACTAAACAAGCTACTGTAGTTGATCTTACGACCCCGGAGAGTAGTATGAGTGACACAATGAATGAATCTCATTGTAACTGGAAAAAGGTACAAAGGAAACAAAAAAAGGCCAAGCAACAAAAGACAACACCAAAGAACAAAGCTGAGAACAAGCTACCTACTAATAACCAGGACCATTCGCTTCAGGACAGAAACAAAACTAGTACAGTTATAATTGGAGATTCTATAATATCGAAGCTCGAAGGTTGGAAAATGTCAAGCAAGACAAACAGAGTTAATATAAAACCCTTCCCAGGGGCCACAGTGGAGGATATGGAGGACTATATAAAGCCAATAATCAGAAGGAAACCTAATAATCTTATTGTACATATTGGTACAAATAATCTTAAGTCTGATGAATCTAAGGCCATTGCAGAGAGGATAGTTGGAATCTGCGAATCTGTGGAAAAACAGCTGCCGTCTTGTGAAATAGCGATATCTGAATTAATCATTCGCCAAGACTCGAGTCTCCTTGAAACAGCAAGAAAGGATGTGAACAAATCGCTTAGAGCCTTCTGCAACGAACGGGAATGGGACTATATTTCTCATAATGTAACAGAGAAAGGACTTAACACCAAAGGACTGCATTTAAATCGTGCAGGAATAGGAATCCTTGCGCAAGATTTCAATAAATATCTTAAATCTAAAGCATGATTAAAAGGTAAGGAACCACTAGACGAAACAGATTCCTCTATTCATCCCTCTAGTATTGTCTCAAATACTAATATTGATAAGTCTGACGGTGATAATAGACCTCATTCTATTCCTAATGTTAGAGGTTTTAAAATGGCCTCTTTAAATATAACTAGTCTTGTAGCTCATATAGATGAACTGAGATCATGGGTCATTCAGCAAAATTTTGATCTTCTTTGCATAAATGAGTCAAGG
Organism: Actinia tenebrosa; assembly: GCF_029948245.1. Taxonomy (NCBI): domain Eukaryota; kingdom Metazoa; phylum Cnidaria; class Anthozoa; order Actiniaria; family Actiniidae; genus Actinia; species Actinia tenebrosa. The sequence goes on from NW_028292585.1 coordinate 3,523,606, forward strand.
CTCGATCCATCAATCCCAAGTTCAATGGTGAGCATCGAAGGCTATGACATCCATAGGTCTGATAGAAACCGCAATGGAGGGGGAGTTTGTTTATACTTGAAAAAGGGCGTAAATGGGAAAAACCGTAGTGACTTAACTGATGATAAAGTAGAGTCCCTGTGTTTTGAAATCATGAAGCCAAATAGCAAGTCTTTTGCCGTTTTAGCCTGTTATAGGCCTCCTAACTATGATACACGCTCATTTTTCAATATATTTGAAAATGTGTTAACAAAAATAGATTCTGAGTTTAAGGAAATTTATATCCTAGGGGATTTAAACTGTGATTTATTATCTACTAATATTAATCAGCAAACCCGCTATTTGAATACGACTGCTGAATTGTTTCAACTTACGCAGTTAATCACAGAACCAACTAGAGTCACTGAAAAAAGTAAAACCCTCATTGATGTGATCTTAACGAATAGCCCAGATAGGGTAGTCCGAAGTGGAGTGGTTCACATTGGTATCAGTGACCATAGTCTGGTTTATACAATACGGAAAATAGCAATTCCGACAAACAACAATCACTGTAAGATCTCATTTAGATCGGCTAAAAACTTTGACTCCGACAAGTTTCTTATGGATTTAGCAACACTCCCTTGGGATTGTTTGGATAATAAGGAAAGCCCGGATGACATGTGGGACAGATGGAAAGAGTTATTTCTCTCTGTTCTTGACTCGCACGCTCCGATCAAAACAAAACGAATAAGAAACAAGAAGTCTCCCTGGATGACAACTGATTTGAGGAAAGCTATGTACGATAGAGATAAAATGAAACAAAAAGCTACTCAAACGAATTCGAGGGACGACTGGAGTGATTATAAGTCTATTAGAAATCGCGTCAACAACGAGATAAAAAGAGCCAAGAAGTCATATTATGAAAATCATTTTGCACAAAATTCAAAAAACTCAAAGGAGGTCTGGAAAGCTATTAATGAAGTCCTCTCACGAAGGACTAAATCTGGCTCTTATGTAACATCTATCAAAACAGGTGATACATCGATGTGTGACTCGAAGGAAATAGCTGAGGTATTCAATTGTCATTTTTCTGAAATTGGGACTAAATTAGCTTGTTTAATTCCCGATGGACCGACTGCTTATAATGATTATCTAATTAGAATTGGCTCAACATTCACCTTACGACACACATCAGTTGATGAACTTATGAAAATCATTAATTCTATTGACGTTAAAAAAGCGACAGGTCTTGACGGTATACCATCTCATTTCATCAAGATTGCTTCACCAGTAATAAGGCAATCACTAGTGAAGCTATTCAATCAATCAGTTGATAAAGGGATTTTTCCTAACGGCTTGAAACTTGCGAAAGTTACGCCAATTCATAAAGCTAATGACAAAGATGATTTGAATAATTACCGTCCCATTTCGGTCTTACCTACTATTGCTAAGATTTTCGAGAGAATAGTTTTTAACCAGTTATATGAGTATCTAAACTCAAATAATTTACTTTCTCAAAAGCAGTCGGGATTTAGACCGCTTCATTCGACTACTACTGCACTCCTAGAAGCCACAACGGAGTGGCTTACCAATATGGATGAAGGTAAATTGAACTGTGTCACTTTCCTAGATTTTAAAAAAGCTTTTGACACAGTAAATCACTCCATACTTCTCCACAAATTATACTATTATGGGATTGCAGAAGAGTCGATAAAGTGGTTCAAATCTTACCTCACAGATCGTAGTCAGAGATGCTACATAAACCATACCTTATCTAGCTCTAGAACACTCGATTGCGGCATCCCTCAAGGCTCAATCCTTGGGCCATTATTATTTATTATTTACATAAACGATCTGCCAAATAGTGTCAAATTTTCAAATGCTAGAATGTATGCTGATGACACAAGTCTCACCACTTGTGGCACATCACAAAAGACTCTATTTGACGAGGTGAACGCTGATATTTCCAATATTCATAACTGGTTGAAAGCTAACAAACTTAGCTTAAATTCAGCTAAAACAGAGCACATGTTTATTGCTTCTGACGATAAATTGAAAAAAATTACCTCTGAACCACACATATATTTAAATAGCAAACCAATTACTAGAGTCTCTACAGCAAAAACTCTGGGTGTTGTGATTGACGAACGGGTGTCTTGGGTTGCTCATATTGATTACATTTGTAAAAAAATATCCTCTGGATTGAGTGGCATAAGACGAGTCCGCGATTACATCCCCTTGGAGACAGCTATTACCATATATGAGGCTCTCGTTTTACCTTGGTTTGACTATTGTGACGTGGTATGGGATAATTTACCAGTAACGTCTGCTGAAAGATTGCAAAAAATGCAAAATAGAGCTGCAAGAATAATAACAAAAAGCAGCTACGATGTCAGATCTAGTGATATTTTAACTTCTTTAGGCTGGAAAAGCTTACAAAGAAGAAGAAAGGAGCATAAAGCAATAATGATGTTTAAGACTTTAAATGCACTTGCACCAAAATCTGTAAGGGAACTCTTTTATTTTCAAGAAAATACCTACGATTTTCGTGGTAGAGAGAAGTGCTTAAAGTTACCGAAACCCAGCACTGAGTTTTTAAAAAGAGCTCTCTCTTATGACGGTGCAAAAGTGTGGAACTCGTTACCCCAAAGTGTCAGACTGTCCAATAATTTAAAATCTTTTAAGAGGAATCTTTCGTCTGTTGGTCCTTAACACTTTAATTACTATAATATTTTTGGGGGGTAGATGAGAATTTATTTCATAAATCTGTCTATATATTCTTAACGTTATTATTAATTTTTTATATATATTACCTATGAACTCGGTTTTCATGAAAACCAATTTGTACATTGATGAAATTTCCCGAGATTAAATAAAGACATCTCTCTCTCTCTCTCTCTCTCTAAATATATGGTATGCTATTGCAAGTGGGTTTGGCTCCGCGGATGTCGAACTGACGTGAAAATACGTACATGCAGAATGAAGAGAAAGGACGACCTACCCCCTTACCCCCGTCCATTATACAAAACCCATGGTGAACGACGAACAACATAGTGCTATACTTGCCTTCCAAGATAGGATTTGGAAGATAATCTGGTAGACGTCCAACTATCACTTCCAACAGAACTGCGCCAAACGAAAAAATATCAACCTTCTCAGTGTAGTAAGCTTTTTGTGAATAGCGTCCTCTTCCAAGTTTCTCGGGATATGTTTCTGGTGCAGCATATATTATGCACCCGACTCCTGGCGTAGCATACATTGCTCCGTTGGGGAACACCTTAGAAAGTCCCATATCTGCAATCTTTGCTTCCTTTGACTCTAGATCTTTAATTAAGATATTTTTACTGGAAAGATCGCGATGAATGACTGGATCTTTCAGCCCGTGAAGATAATCAAGGCCTTCCGCAACATTCAGCATAATGGACACAGCATCTGAGAAAAGAACCTTGCAATTTGACTCTTTACGAATGAAATGAAATAGGTCTGTTGTGCAAAGCTCAGTGACAATAATCGGTGAACCTTCTTGAGGCATAATAACGGTTAAATATTCCACTATATTTTTATGTTTTAGACCAGACATTATCTCCCATTCCTTCTTTAAGTCGTTGAATATTCTCCCTTTGTTTTGAAGGCAGAAGAAGTCGTTCTCGAAGAAAAAGCTTCGTAATTTCTTAGCGGCAACTTGTCTTCCTTTCCAAACTCCTCGATATACCTCGCCATATGAGCCTTCTCCAATCTTCTCACAGAGCTTTACATTGTCATTGGAGGCAATATTCCCCATTGGAGAAGATGTTTAAGGAAGCTAATGCTGTCTATTCTGTTTTTGCTCTGTGAAACTTAGCCAGACTTGTGACTTCGAAGTGTGTCAAACGGAAGTTAGGATCAGATCAAATATGCTGCTGACTTGCTACATTGCGTACAAAGCAGGGGAGTAACAGTACTACGCTTTCAAAACATATTCCTATTGTCTAGAAACGTCAAACCATTGGCTAAAATTTAAGTTTACGACAAATCTAATATTTTTCAATTACATTCAGAGTTCTCATTTTTCATATTTAAGTCTTGTTGTAGAATAATCCAAGGGAAAGTTATTCGCACTACTCTACCCCGCAGAGTAAGTAATTGTCGTTGACTTCTTGGAATTTCTTGAGCTGCGAAGGGCCTGCTCGCGAACAAACTGAGCTCTTGTTCCTGCAGAGATGGTGAGCGAAAACATTTTCTTCAAATTTAATGTAGAGGAATATTACCTTTGTAAAATCAGGTTGTTTTTCAAGTATTATTTTCGCCATACCAGAAGTACATAACATACCCGGAAGTAAAACCTAAACCACAGGAAAACCGCGATGGCATATTTTCATTTTCACAAAGGAACCCCACAATTCTATTTTCAAATATTTTTGCCAATGAAATTTCTTGAAATTAAGTTCTGAAAATTTCACCCCATTTTATTTTACCTCTAGAATTCAGGATAGTTATTCTATTAAATGCCAAGAACATTATCCGTTTTTAGAAACCTATTTTCTCTTTACACCTATAAAATTATTTTATTATTCATCTTTTATCTGTTAAATTACAATTTTCTTTAAAATCTTTAGATTGAATGGAAACTGATCAAAAGACTCTTTTTCAACTTTTTGGGGAAAAACTTCAATATAGGAAAATGAAATGATATAAGTTTTACGACTTTTTCAAAGGCCAAACTTTACTAACAAAGAATAAAATTTAAAAAATAAATTTTTTTGACGAAAAAAGTAGCTGCCAAGCAATAAAATCAGAGTTTTTGAGCTGAAATGGCTATCGAAAAAAAATTGCCTGGGTCGGGTCCCTGGGGAAGGATTGAAATAAATAAAAGCAAGACAATGAATTTTACGACATTTTCAATGGCATTAATTTAGTAGCAAGAGAAATAATGAAAACTTTAGATTTTTTGTTAAAGCAGGTAACCTTATAATAAGGCTTTTGAAAATATATGAAAAATGAACATGGGACGGGTCCCTGGGGCATGATTATACCGCTTAGCAGCCAGGTGACATTGAAGGACGCCAGCTTGGCAGATCAAAATTTCCAACATGTCGTTTGAGGTTTTTGCTTTCATTCTTGCAATTCTCATCGCCATTGGCCTGATATTTTTAGTAATATGGAATGTAAGTACAAAGCTTCACTACCTAGGACTACAATTATCCTGTATTTATATTTTTTTGTCGTTTTTTTTATAGATTATCGCGTTTGACGACCTCAAAACCGACTACAAAAACCCAGTAGATTTGTGTAACAGTTTAAACCCGGTAAGTTGAGTTTAACTGTCAAAATACTCAAGTTAAAGCTCTCTTTACAGCTCATTAAGATCTTAGACTTCCGTTTGATGCTCAAGCTGCTATCGAAAGCATTTCATTTGCTTGACTTTGAGCTCTTTTTGTTGTAAGTTATTCATTTAACTCCAGCTCACATCTCATTATTGTACTATTTGTATTCCTACAGTGCAGCAAGCTTTATCTTCACAAAAAATCATAATTTTTCTAAAATGCTGTCCTCTACGAAGCTTTCTTCCTTTAAATATGAATTGTACCTCATTTCTACAGCTTTTTGTCTCTTTTTATGCCAAAGTTTGTTGACTAGCGACAGTTTTTTACTTACAACATGCAGGTGTCAAAATTGAAACAGGTGGCAAGGCTTGTTCAAACTCTAAACATTCAGCGATCTTAATACATTATCTGCAAGCGAAATAATATGGATTGAGTTTCTAAAACTTTTATATGAGCAAAACTACTAAGATTTAAGCTCTCGGGGTAGTGAGAACTTGATTCAGCCAAGGAACAATGCTAATTTTATATTCCAACATTTCATTTTTGAGGACCAAATTCAAGGATTAAATTGGGGCTGTATCAAGGGGATGGGCATTGGGGCTCTCGTTCCCCTCCGCTAATAATTTTTCAACTGCTTTGGCTAATTTTTAAAATGTCATATATATATATAGCACGGTGGAACAGAATTTTGTGAAAAAAGATACATTATTATATTATGAAGCTGATGTTATTACATTACGAGCCTTGCTGTGTCATGATTCATAAAATATACAGAATACTACTAGATTTAAATAAAGCCATTTAAGTGCAACCTACAGCCACCGAATCACCTAATTTTTGTGCTGCAAATAAACATTTCCCTGTCCTTCAAATCTATGGGTGTGGCTTGAGAGCCCGAAGCCCACCAAATATTTTTAACCTTGCTACAGGCCTGGAAACCCATATTCCACTTGAACTTTTAGGCTTTGCAGAGGGTGGGAATACAAAATACAGGAAAACACCCTTAAATTAAGGGAGAGAATACCCAAAGTCTTAGACTACCCACATGTGATGATTATGTGACCCTAGAGGTCAAAGTCACATGCCGTGCCGTCCCCACACCTGATCAATTCCTTGTTACTGTTGCTGATAGGTCCTGTTATTTTACTTCAGCTTGTTCTACCAGAGTATGGCATTCATATCTTCTTGACTCTAGTGTTTCTATTTGGAGGTCAATGGACGGCTGTTATGTTTAACATTCCACTCCTTGCCTATCATATACAAAGGTATGTAATATCTATTTGCTGTATGTGGACATTTTAGAGTAATGTCCATTATATGTAGACCTACATAATAGACATACATGTAATATACATCACATAACTTCCTGCATATCATATAATAAGGAAAAAGCTGACAGTATTGTATACATTTTGAGAGATGCATTTTGTAAGTGGACGTGCATGACACACAATGTATTCAGCTTAATTTTAAAAGAATGAAAGGGAAAGTGGTGATCAGTAATTGACGATTACATGGCCAGAGACCTGTCTATAATATTACATGTACCATAACCTACATGTATATGGGAGCGCGGAGCACATTTTAGAGTTAGGGGGGATTGTTATTACATGTATATATGGAACTCAAATTTTTAAAAAATAAGATATCCTTTAGGTAAAAAAGTGACAGGGTTAATGCCCTTGACTCCATCGTCTATTGTCTGTAAGCACTGGAGACTAGAGCCTATTACTAAGGTATTATTCAATAATAAGATATAGATTGACATGTTTGATGTGTGCATGACAGATATATAAACCGACCAATTATGAGCACACCTGGGCTTTATGACCCCACAGAAGTGATGAATGCTAGTGAAATGTGGAGATGCCAGAAGGAAGGCTGGATCAAGCTCGCTTTCTACCTCATTAGTTTCTTTTATTACCTCTATAGGTAAGAACAAACCAGAAGCCTTGGGCAAAGCGTGGAGTGAAAAATCACACAGTTTGTCTTTAAAATTTTACTAACAAAACACCCACCTGGTCCCATATCTTTCCTCAAACATCTTTGAAAATTTCCTAAGACAGCATTACCCTTTTTTCCATAACACACACACACACACACACACAAATCACAGACCCATATTTCAAACACAATAAAACCAGCCCACACCCCACCCCTGAAGCTTCGTAAAACAATGTACCCCTCCCTTCCAAAACACACACACAAGTTACAGGTCTACCCTCAATGTTAAAGTTTATTCTGAAACATTATAAGCTACATGTAGCTCAATAGTATGATTTCAGATTATATTAACGAAGGATATGGTCATGCCCCTACCCCACCCCTACACCTCTGACATAAATTCTGGGAATTTCTTTTACTAATTATTGGGAAGTCAGTTTCTTTTTAATTTTAATGTTTCACAGTATTTTTTCTGAATGTTTTTCTTTTGTTTTCTAGGATGATGTATGCATTGCTTGTTTAGTTTGAGTTGAGTGAAACTCGAGAGTTCAGTTCATCTTGCGCAGAGGTCCTTGGCTGAATTATATTCATTGAAAGAAAGGCATTTGTACTTATCACTGAATTTTGAAAAGAAAATATTGTAGTTTGGCAAACGGTACTAGGATTTATAATATCATTACATTATTTTGAGGGCATGAACTTTTGTACTGTTGATGACAAACCAGAAATTCACAGGCTTTTCGAGTAGATTTCATGCTCCATTTGTAGGGGAAATAAAAATGCATTTATAGAGATAGAGAGCAAGGTGCATTCTGGTCTTGCTCGAGTACAAATATAGGTTCTGCTGTACTTGTCCTTTGTCTTATATTGTGTTGTTTGTACCCAAGCTTGACCACATTGCATCTTGTTTGCACTTTTATTTAAGTTAGAGGTATTTGAGGTGTCTTGATGTGCACTTTTTGAGAAACGTTTGAGAGCATACTGTTGTGAAACAGGATGTCATATGTAATGTGTTTCAGAAAACATCCATGCTTGCTGCCTACTTGGGAGAATGGAATATTCAAGGGGTGGGGAGAGTGCATGGAAGGCCAATGATAATGTGAACTGCAATTTTAGTTAAAACCTTTGAAGAGTTTACTGCTATGAAACTCTTTGACTAAATAAAATATGTCCAGAAAATATCCATGCTCGGCCTGCCAAGGGGAGCAAATATGTTTAAGGTTTATAGTAAATTAATGCATAGTGTGCTTAGTGGTAAAACCTGTTATTACTAGATGGCAATGTACATATTGCGTATTATCATGCACACCCCCTCCCAACCACCACAATTGCATTGATTTTATCATGGAGTATAGGTCTAAGAAGGTACATAGTAAAAAAAATTTTCCAGAAGATAGTTTTGGAGTAATTAATGGATGTACACATTTGTCTTTTTATGTATTTACTGTTATTTAAAGGTCATATTGTTTTGAAGTCTAACACTAAAAAGAGAAGATTTTTTTTTTTTTTGAAACATAGATTAGACATATTTGTTTGACTAGAAGAGCATGTAAAGTGCGCAGGTGTACTTTGCAGCTCTTTTCAATAGCATACACGAAACCATACAATTTGCCGTCAATACTATTAAGGGTTGTGTTGTTGTCGATCAAAGTGTTTTCATGACTTTGTCACAAAACACAAGTTTCCGAGAGCACTTGCCTACAGAATGACTTGATTGACATCCACCAAAGCATTCTTTCTTCCGAGAAAAATCCAACTTGGCTATTGAGAAGCACTGTAATGTAAGAACCTTTTATGGCAAAATTGAATTATAGAATGAAATAAAATGTGTATTTTAGATGAGTGTTTATTTAATGGTTTATTTACTTTTTTTGATAGCATAATTTCTTTTCAAAAGTGAAATAACAAACTCTCATTTAGTGATCATATTTTAGGTGATTTTTTTTTCAACTTCAAAAATAATATCAATGAAAGGGAAAACTCTACATACCGCATGCTAATGTACTGAAGATTTTGTTACATGAAAAAGATTTTTTTTCAGTTTCAGACTGGTAGCATCCATTCAGTTATGGATGAACTTGACTATGTCTCATTCAACTTTAACTCGTATGCTTCTTTCATGCTTACCAACCTATGGACATTAATAACTTGATGGACGTATGCTAAGCATGAACCATTTCTTCCACATATAAAGCATGCCAGTAATTTTTCTTTACTGGTTTTTCAAGTGACATTGATAAACATGACTTGCAAGAATTGATTAAAGAATGTAAGAAAAATCTGAACTACAAAAAAAATTAAGCATAAATGTGTGAATTATGAAGAATTCAACGAAAAAAAGCTAGCTTAGTTTTCAGCCACTCCTCAGTGAATTCCTCCACACTTCGAAGCTCAAAAACCTGAACAAGAATAAAAGCAAAATAATTAACAAGACGTTATCGCAATGTTGTTTCCTAATGGCTCAAATTGTGTTTTGCATTCCTTAAAAAGTACACAACACACCCTTTACCCCTTTCTTTTCTTCACATTTTTTCTTTCATTTACCCTTATTTTTCTCAGTCTTTTTTGTTCTCATCTCTTTTTCCTTTTTTCTGTTAATTTGTCTCCCATTTCTTTTCATTCAATCCCTTTCTCTTTTCTCTTCTTGCCTTTGCCTACTCTTCTCCCTTTCCATCCCTTCCCTTCTTCTTCTTTCTTCCACAATTTATTTAAAAAAGAGTCGTTTTAATTGGTCTCTGAGAAAGATAATAAGCATGACCCAACTTTTGTTTAGTCACTAATTATACAACTTTGTTTTATGACACAATTAAAATCCAATATACATAAGAAAATGCATCACAGATACCTTAGTAAATCCTAGTTCCTTCACAACCTCCTGTTTGGATCCTGCATACATCATCTGCAACTCTGGCTTGGTACCTGTATGGTTATGAAAACAAAACAAGCCTGTCCTGTGAAAAATCTCGAGAAAAGATTGAGTTACACATAAGTTCATGCTTTATAGTCAATCAAACTATGGACTAAAAATCTCCACACACAACAACACTATCCCTCCCCTCCCTCAGTGTTAATCTTTGACAAGTTACAGATAGTCCATCTTACCTGATGGAGATATAAAAACAAAGCATAATGGATATGACACTCTTCCATCATCATGATTAAGAACATAGCTAAATGCTACATAGCTGTTGATAAAATTAAAGCATTGTTAATTATTATTATTATCTAGTAATAATTTTTGTATAATTTCTTTAATTAAAACGTACCGTGGGAGATGCTCTGGAAGTTCTTCTCTAAGATTATCTACACTAATATCCTACATATATACAAAAACATATTATCAATAGTAATAACTTGAAACCGTAATTGCATACTATATATTTCCATGGCTGTCAACCCCCGAGATATTCAAATCTGGAGAATTGATAGGGAAGGGACATGACGTCACAGCGCGTCAAAAAGTGCGCGAAAAGACGTCTTTCACTTTGTAACATTTTATGTGATTGGTTTATTTCTGACCAATCAGATTATTGCTTATATTACAATGGCCTGCTTGCAAGAACAGTTGATGAGGAATGTTTTGATTTTGTTAATGATATGAAATAACTTAAGCAACATAAAATAATTGGAATTTTATGGTTTTGAAAGTAGAGTCATACAAATAGTCATACACATACATTTTTTGGGTGCTTTGCCACTCTAGATAGATTTAAAAGCAGCAATATTTCATGTGAATCACCATACCTCATGTTCTTCATCAAGTATTACAAGGAGATTTTCAGGTTGAACTTTCACTAAAAAAAATAACATTTCAAGTGAAATTGTGAAAATAACCCTCCTTTATCTCATAGAATGAATATTAATATTATGGCGTCCCTCCTTTTTCATAACTAATGAACAGACCCAGCATTGTTCCCAATACACTTCTTTAGTTTGGGCATAATGTTTCAAAGGCGTATCCAGGATTTTTCAAAGGGGGGTTCCTACACACCAAACTTTTACAATGACGTCATAGCTATATGGTACGATTTGCTCTTTTTTATGGCTTAGAAAGGGGGGTCAGGGGCACCCTAGGACCCCCCTAAATATGCCCATGTGTTTTCCCATTTCAGACCACATGTCATTAAATAAATATGGTGCGTGTGGTATCCATATTCATATGTACAACATGTACACTTAAACAAAGAAATGATACTCTAGGGAATGACACCTGGTCTAAAATGGTCATATGGTCATATACGACACATATATTTATTTCTTTAGTATTTACATAGTCTAATCAGCAAAGGGTTTGCCATCAAGCTGATAGTATATACATAAAAGTCGTAGGAAAATCCAAAGCAGAGTTCGTTAAAAGTAATTGGATTTCTCTTTCTTACTTATTATTGCTGCTGAGGTGTTTCCCTTGCGAAAACGAAAAGCTCTTAGCTTTTCCTTCAGTTCTGGGTCGATCTCACAAACGCTGACGCTTCCCGACTATTAAATTCAACCAAAGATAGATTTTAGTACTTAAAGACAATGAAAAATACAAGGAAATAGAGGAATAGACTAATCATTTCGTAAGGTAAGATTTTTACTAGGAATATCCTGTTTTCAACCGGTTGAATGAGTGATAAAGTTCACGAGGAAACCATGTACAGAATTTCATCAATTAGTACGAAGAACTCACCATAATTTACTCGATTGAATCCTTGATTACGAGTTTCAAGTATACAATTATAATCACTATTAAAATCTGATCTGTATTTCTGTGATTCTCTGAAAATTTTCTAAAGATGGTTTATCTGTCTCGCCAGACCCAATAAGTAATTTCTCGTTAGTTATTATTCCCTACTCTTCTCCCCCTCAGTATGCAAACTACTCCCCCTCCCCTCTCCTCTCCTAAGTAGAATCCACAGGACACCCATATCGTAAACATCTTTTAAACGATATTTTGCCGCGAATATATTTTGCACTTCAAAAATTACGAATAACCATTCAAAGCAATTAATATTCCCTAAAAGATCCTAACAGATACGGTTCACGAAATTTAGATTGAATAATAATAAAGGATGAAATTTGTGTTGGAGAGTGTGATTTTATAAGTGGGGTTCCTGTGGAGAGCAGAGCCTTGTAATATTTACAATGAAAATGGCGGCTAAACTTGAAGTTCATGAAGTTTGTCCTCATTTGATTCCTCAAGACTCAAACGGAAGACGTTATGATGGATATATAACTGCTAGAGTTAGTACTTTATGCAGGTTTATGTCATAAATTTATAAATAGGTTGAACATTTCAGCTTTTAGGCGAAAAAATGCGCAACTTTTTTTGGACCTTTCTGACAAACTTTTTCCCACTTTTCAGAGAAAGAGTTTTCGTTTTTGCATTACTATTCCTGAAGACAACTCTCTTAAAGATGCAAGGTAAAGCATGAATATAACAAGTATTATTTTTCTTGTTATTCTTTATAATAAATGAGTAAACTAGCTGAACGAATTTTTTTCCTCGACCCATTGCACAAATTTGTGTGCAAAAATAAATTTTGACAGAAAAAATACTTTAACGCTATGTTTTAGGTAGTGAGGAGGAGAGCGAGTGCAAAAAGAGTGAGGACTACTAATAGACCAGTTTCGAATTCCAAGTTACCACTGTGTTCCTTGATTACAGACTCATTTGCACAGGGTTAGCCTCGTATCAGTGTTTAAATATTCACAAATACCAACGGTAAAGTAAAGAATGCACAACTTCAACAATACAAACACTTTGAAGCTCGACAGACCTTGACTGCAACACGTGAATATTCTGCACAAACTTGAGGCTAACCCTGTGCAAATGAGTCTGTAATCAAGAAACACAGCGGTAACTTGGAATTCGAAACGGGTCTATTTTGTACAGAGAAAGAATGTGTGTGGATGCAGTAAATGCTGTGTGCCATTTTTGCTCCACTCCTCCCCCCAAATGATAAACAGTCACACATTAATGCCATTTTGGTTTTTCTTAAAAAGAATTGAGTGTAGCTGGAAGCTCAGGCTTTTACTCAAAGACTATGAAAGTGTCATAAAACAGGTCAGTTTTCGGGTACACATAATGAGAGGGGGTGGGGTGGGGGGGGGATTAAGCATAACATATCTCCTCAATGAGGTGCTATGGATATTTAATAAAATGGGAAGTTCTTATATAGCGCATTTCAGTTGTCTCAATCTACATCTGTGATCAGTAGAACTTAACGGGCTGCATATTAAGGTGCTGCAGCTATTAGCAGCCATGTATTTCTGGATAATAAAATTTTTATTTTTTATTTTAGAGACTTGCTCAAAGTGCAGACTTGGCATCCTTTTTAGTGGAACTAAAAGATATTATGGTTAGTGAATTAATGACCTGAGTATCAGGCCCCAGGGGAGGGGGAAGAGGGAGTAGAGGGAGGGGGACTTTATAATTCAATTGATTATAAATATTAGTTCTATTTGGTTCTTGGTGAGCACTGGTGGGGTATGAATAATATTGATAATGCTTTGGCACTCATGCACAGATGTGATAAGATTCAATATATTCTTATTTATAATAGTGCTTAAATGAATACCTTAGTAAATATAAATACTAAGAGTAAATGGTTTGAACCCAAGTGCTGAAGTTTGTTGTGAAATGTGATCGTCCTGTTGAGTGTAGTCTTGAGAAAGATTGTTGTTGGTGGTGACTTATAATATAAATAAATAAATAAATAATAGTATAAATATAATTTATCAGGAAAGACTTCTACAGTCACAAAATGAAGAACAGGCCATAAGTCAACCAAAGTATTACACCCAGCTGATCGAAGAAATAGAAGCTATCTCTTGGAACAAGTATGTTATAATTACAAGATGAATATACAGCATACTAAAGTTTAAACAGAATTAATGAATAATATATATTTTTGTTATAATATTTTCTTCGTTAGGTTGGTCTTTGTCGACCCTTCATTTAAAGTATTAAAACTGTTGGCAAGGTATGGTTTTTTCATTTTATTCATTTATTATTAACGGTAGTCTGTGTCTAGTTTCTTGGCTGTAGAACCTTCATATTTTATTGATACCTTGAATTAATCAATAATTTTTGTATTCTTTTTTTAATTTTTTAAATCTTTTTTCAGAGACAGCAGACAAAGAGAACATGTCATAACCATTCATCTCTCACAACAGGTACAGTATATCAGTAATTCATAAAATGATCAGTAGAATACAGCATATTATTCAGCTGAGTTGACTGTGTTTACCAAAAAGGAATTATAGATGGTTAGCATTTTCCATACTTTGTCCAGGGTGCTCCTTGATAACAGCTTTGCTGTCGGGCCTACATGTACCCTGGTAAAATATGTATTTTTTAATTATTTTTAAGCAAGGAATGAGTTCAATTAAATTTCTATTGTCAAGTGAAATGGGATTCCGCCCTGAGTTTGATATATAGTATCTTGATTTATGAATGGTATTCCATGCCACAACTCCCATCTTCATCCCACAAACTAATGGTATATTAACTCCTCTGCACACATACATACGTACACTTACTCTAAATACCTGTTATTTTAGTCTTATATTAAGCTATTTATTTCATCATATGATTGTAGCACCCTCTAACTCCACCTTCTGTTACAACTGATCTTCCTGGGAAATTCCCTTTCAACTGGTCTACAACACAGGTACTACACTAGTTAGTATAAGGGGCTGTTTACATGCTACTGGAATGAGTTTCATTCCGGAACGAGTTCATCCCGGTTGCCATATATTTCTTTGTATTTGTTTACATGATACCAGAGCAATATTTCATTCCAGAACAAGTCATTCCGGAATGAGTCATCCCGGTTTTACTCTGGAACTAAAAGCTCATTCCGTAACGATATTCCGAACGAACCACTCATTCTGGAATGAAACTGCTCTCCGGGAGATGAATGAAACGAATAACACATGCGTATCAGACATTTCAATGCGCCCGTAGCTTGATCAGAACTCGTTATGTGGATTTTTCTCATGTAAAGACGGTATGAAATTTCATTCTCGTTCCGGAACGAACTCATTCCGGTATCATGTAAACGGGCCCTAACTGAATACCAGTCTTTTCATTACATGTCAGTTTTGTTACACAGTATTTAGAACACTTCGTTACAAGGTCACGTGTATGGTCAGTTCTTTACATGTGTAATGTATGGTCATTTTGGTATGTGTCATTTCCCATGATTTTCAAGTTGGAAGTTGGAAGATAACAGTGTTAATTGGGCTACCAAAAGGAATGATGAATACAATATGATGAGTTCTTTACATGTGAAATGTATGGTCATTTCGGTATGTGTCATTTCCCATGATTTTCAAGTTGGAACTTGGAACTTGGAAGTTGGAAGATAACAGCGTTAATTGGGCTACCAAAAGGAATGATGAATACAATATGATGAGGAAAAATGGAGGTTGAATGATGGAAGAAAATATTTCATTATTTTTGTTCTCTCTTCCAGCCCTCACCTTTGAAAGGATTGTATCATCAGTTTGAGGAGGTGAATTAGTTATCATAAGGGACAGACCATTAGATAATTGAGGAGGGGGAGGGGTATGTAAATTTTTTTTTAAATATCGAGCAAGCACCTATGAAAAAATGTTATACATATTTCTTTGTGAAAAGAAATATCAAGCAACAAAAAATTGGATGCAGGGGTTGTTACAAAAAAATAAATATTGTGCAACATAAATTCCTGTAACACCCCTCCCCCCTCCAATTTCAATTATCTAATAGTCCATCCCTAATTGTCATAATTGCCATAGATGAATTTGTCATTAGATGAATATATCAAACCTCGACTTGGAGACATTTTTGGTCACTCAAGCAAATTTGAGTCTACCAGTATTATACTGTAGTGAGCCCAAAAGAGGCATGGATTTGTGTATGAGTATGCTGAAGTCTGGCTGTTCTTTTACCTAATGTTGTAATGTTATGACTTTTGGTTTGATAACAGGCATTAAAGACTTATGAAGAATTCTGGGACATAATGGATGAAATAGATAAAAACACTTGGGTCTTGGAACCAGACCAACCCTCTAGATCATGTACCACAAGAAGGATAGCATTAGGTATACAATCCCTCATGCTAAGTCAGGGCCGTAGCCACAAATTTCTGATTGGTCAGGTTTGCCATAAATTTCTGATCTGTTCAGTTTTTGAGGGTTTTCAGTTTTTCTTAAATTTTTATTTTGTTTGTTTTTCTTATATTTTTTCCCCGAAAGCTGGTCCAGTTTCAACCAGACCAACACTACTGGTGGATACAGCCCTGCATGTTGAGGATGTCTTTTGAAGCTTTTATTAGGCACTGCTCCCATCTTGGTCCAAAGCAATATTTTTTTTTTTACAGGCAATAACTCATCTATACATCTAGAGGTGAATCCAGTACATCCTCGACTTCTTCCTGAGTGCAGGTTTCTCGGCGCTGATCATGGTAAGATATGGTATACTGAGCTTCATTAGAAACATTTTTTCAACTGGGTACCCTGTGGTAAATGGAGATAGAGGAGTACAAGGTTGTTTTACGAATCATATTTTTGTTTGTAGTTATTATTCCAATGAGAGAGAACTTAAATGTCAACCTTAATTTATGGTAAGTACTGCAATCGATTGCTAAATAAATATAATATAATCACTAATCCCATCCCATCCCATCCATCCATCCCTCTTCCATCCATCTATTACATCATTCATTCAGTCTGAGCCAGCCAGCCATCCTTCCAACTGACCTTCCATTCATTGATCCATCACATACAGTCAATCCATCCTATTCCATTCATCCAACTGTTCATCCATCCATCCATCTATCCCATCCATCCATCCTTGTCCATCCATCCACCCACCCACCCACCCATCCATCAGTCCATCCATCCATCCATCCATCCTTGTCCATCCATCCATCCTTGTCCATCCATCCATCCATCCATCCATCCTTGTCCATCCATCCTTGTCCATCCATCCACCCACCCATCCATCTATCCCATCCATCTATCCATCCATCCATCCATCCATCCATCCATGTCCATCCATTATTTTATCCTATCCATCCATTATTACTATCCATACATCTATCCCAGCCATCCTTTCATCTACTCATTTCATCCTTCTTTTTCCAGGGACCCTAAACTATCAATTCTTACCAATTTGGAAAATGTTCTAAAATTGAAATTTCCATCACCATCCACTACTAACAAAGAGGTATGTAACTCTACACTATATTCTATCAGGTTACATCCTACACCAAAACAAATGACAGAGATTAAAAATATGGTACCTTTTTTTGACAGGACTTCAGTATGGAATGTGGCATCTGCTATTCATATAGATTAAATGACGCCATACCAGACAAGGCCTGTGATGACTCTCGCTGCGGACAACCTTTCCATCAAATCTGTCTCATAGAGGTATATGTCCTTACTCATTGAATGCTAACAATGATTTCGTAAAATATTTTGGTGACCCTGTAAAAAGGGATGACAAAATAGTGAGAAAAATTATTGTAAAACAGATTTCTATATGTGGTCGTTACTTTTGACATCTTCAGTGGCTGAAGTCATTACCATCCAGTCGTCAGAGCTTTAATATGATATTTGGTGAATGTCCTTATTGTAGTAAGGTGAGTAGATTTGTGGTAATTGTAATATTATTATCATCAGTATTACCTACAGTATTAAGGTCAGTATCATCAGCATCATTATTGTCACCATCGTCATCATCAACAACAACACCATCACCATCCAATTACCAACCACTACACTACACTACACTACACTACACTACACTACACTACACTACACTACACTACACTACACTACACTACACTACACTACACTAGCTTACTTATCACAAATGTGGTTTATTGTTTCTACCTGGTAGTGTTGATGATGGTAGTGGTATTGACAGTGGTATGGTATAGCTGTATTACTGATTAGAACAATAGTATGTAATAATATATTTCACAAAAGAAAAAACATCTTCAATGAAGTATCTGTATAAATTTTCAGCCTATAACAGTCAAAATGATTGCTGCAAGATAACTATCAAGTATACTATCCTCTTCTCTACTGTATATCCCACTTGGTAAGACTAGATGAATTAATGTTCTGCACCGATGTTTCTAATGAAACAGTAATGAAAAAAGGGTAAATGTTATACCATGAAAATAATGTTTTATATTGTGTAATTTCCATGAGGCGATAAAAAAATGCACAAAAATGATCAACAATTTCATACTTTATATGCTATTTGTAATACAAAGAAGAAGATTGTTTGATAAAGATTATTGATAAAACATTGTGCTATCAAGTTCTTAAAATTGTACGATATTAAAGAACTTCATATCATGCGTTTTAAAGATAGTGCTAGTGATTAATCAAATGTACAGTATAAATGGCTCTCAAAATTATAAAGTTTTATTTATTTTTTCACTCTATAAAAATAAATTAGCATTGTTATAATATTATGGTAAAATCTAAACTATCATAATTGTGTGAGTACTTTTGCTTTTCAATGACTTTAATACTTAGTTCACTTAATTTAATTTGTATAAAGTTTATAGTAACTCTAGAATTCTGATTTCAGACTTATTTCTAAACCATTGTTTTTGCCATTCATTCATTCATTCATTTTATCCATTTTCCATTCTTCCAATTATCCATTTATCTTATACAAACTGGTAAATGTTCGTGCTATTCTTTGCACGTGTCATGAAGTTTGAGTTTAAAAAATCTCAATGAAAATATTTGCTTTCAGATTTACTGTCTTTTATTTACTCTTCAAAATATTCCCCTAAAAATCTCCTATCTTTTACGGCAAATTCTTTGATATGACCCTTTATTTTATAGCATTTGGGTCTTATGTATACCCAATTTGATGTCATTCTATATTGTAACTCATTTAGATTTGAAAGTCGCTCTTTTTTCAAACTGAAGTTTGTAAATGAAGGGTTTTGAAGTCAAAGAAATCGCATGTTAAGATGAGCTTAAAATATGTGCATCTAGCTTTTGAATTTTGTCTAAAAAATTACATTGCTCTTCAATAAATACTGTAAAGAAATTAAATCTTTTTTATAAGAGAGAAAATCTTAATAAATAATATAATGCATTATCAATATCAAATAAATAAGCTTAAATTTAAATAACAACGTTACTTGAGATTATTCTTCAAAAAAATCATGAACAGACTGTTCTGTGTTATCTGTTATCTCTTTTGCCTTTGGTTCGTCTTGTTCTTGTATCTGTGTTATACTACTGCTCGGCAGTGAAATACTACTTGGGTTGGTCTCAGTTTTATCAGTGTCCCATGATTGGTCTGTTGAAGAAATAAGCAAACAAAGGTGAAATCTAAAAACTTGATTACTCTTGCATCTTGTTTAACACACGTCAATATTTCTAGAATTCATGCAACTTGTATTATTTGAATAATTTTGTGGAACATTAACAAGTCACAAATTTAAACTCAATCTTAACTGAATTTTAACTTTTTACGCAATAAAATCAATCATTCATAAATTTCATTAGCTGTGCTGCCCTGACATTGATCAATCAGCACAGAGGTTATTTGGGGGTTCAATCTGTGAGTCATATGTGCACCTGCTTAGATCAGACCAGAGGTTATTTTAGTGTATGATCTGTGAATTAGACGTGCCGTTCTGACTTTGATCAGCCCATCGGTTGTTTCAGGGTTCAATCTGTGAGTTAGCCATGCCCCTGCTTAGATCATGCAGCCCAGAGGTTACTTCTATTGTTGCGTTATACGTGCCTCCCTGACCAGTCACGGATCTAGGGGTGGGTTTTGGGGGTTGCAACCCCCCCATGAAAGCCATCATGATTTTTTTTTTTTTTTTCCATGACAACACCAACAGCATTGCAAGTTTTATTAAAACAGGGGTTCCAAACGTGTTTCGTTTGCTTTTTTATCTTTATCATAAGGCCTACTTCCGTTTGGGAACCCTGTGCTACTTTCCCGCCAAACAAGTACCTCAATCAATGCTACAACCCCCCCTTTGAAAAAATCCTGGATCCGCCCCTGCTGACTTTGATCCAGAGGTTGTTTCAGGGTTTCAATAAATTTTAATATTATACCTTCTTCATCAGCATTGTACGTATTATCAGGATCAAGATCAAGCTCCACATTATCTCCTCCTTCTCTTATTTTTTCTGCTCTTGCCCTCACTTGCTGTGCTCGCAGTTCTCTTCTTCGTTGCTTTGAAATAATCTCTGCTTGGATTTGTGCTCTTTTCATTTTTTGGACTTTCATTTTTTCTTCAAGCTAAAATACCATTCAAAATTTCATCATTAATATGCTAAATTTAAAATCATACCATATGAATGAAAATAATGAATAAATTTACAGATAAAAAATAAATGCTGAGGGAAAGAAGGAATTGCAATGGTAGCAAAAAATGTCCCACCAAGAAAGTTTTGTTTTTTCCCTATTAATTTTGAAGAGGAGGGACAAAGGATGAGAGGTTTAGGAAAAATGGGAGATTTTCTCATTTTCATTCTAATTTCCAAAGCTCTCCAGAAAAAGACCAAAGTTACAATGGAAAGAGATAGAATAATTTATTATCCCTTTACATGTATGAGAGAGTGCAAAGGAGAAAACTTTTAGTTTTTGTGCAATAAAAAATAATTGAATATTCCCTGACTATATTACAATAAAACATGGAATTTTTATATCAAATAAATTAACATTTTTTTATAGACCCCTATGTTAACAACTTCCACAATGCATTATTTTCACCTTTAACAAATAATTATTGTATTCCTTTTCTTTTAAGAGTAAAAATTGAAACTAGAAAATTTGATGTGAAATGCACAAAATAAAGCATTGCAGGATTTATTAAAAAGGCCTATATTAAAATTACTTTTTGCCAGTTGATTCTTTCATAATTTCATTTGTGAACCATATTGCCTTCGCTCCACATTGATTCAAGTACAGTACGAAGAAACACAATCTTGAATGAATTGCTTTAAAATTACAAACTACCTCTGTGAATTTCTCTTGTGCTCTGTCTAGTTCTCTTGCTTCAAGTAACTTCTTTTTTCTTCTGGTCGTTTTAGCTAATTTTCTTTGAATTTCCTATGAACAAAAGGCAATTTTGAAATTCTTTAATTACATCCTGACCATCCAACACAATTTTCATCTTTTTTAACTAATTGATCTTCAGCTAATTCATCATACTTTTAAAAACGAACATGGTTATATTGTTGTCTTCAAAGCAGCTCGATTTGAAGGACAAAACAAAAGAATTCCAATTTCCTGAGAATTGGAACCTATATTGTGTTGTCCCCGCATTGAGCTGCATTTTAAAGTCCTGCAAGGGATTTATTGATAAAAATAAGGCTTTCCCCTAGCATCTTAATAGTTTACATATAATATTTTAACTAAAAATATAATTAAAATCTTTTTAATAAAAATTTGAATTTCCCTTAATAATTTTTGGAGCTTTTTAAACCTTATTTGAACTTAATATTAAGTCCTTTTTTTAATAATTTTCCTTTTTATTCTAAACTCACTTCAATTCAATTACATTGCCACGATAAATGCACTTAAATCCTTATGGGCTCGTGATTTCATTGATAAAATTTACTTAGCTAACGTCATAAATAATTTATAAAATCCCCCTTTTTTTTTTTTTTTTTTTCATTTATTTAATTTTTTTATTTTTTTTATTTTTATTTTAACTGAAAATATCGTTAAAATCTTTTTAATAAAAATTCAAAATTTTTCCTTTATAATTTTTGGAGCTTTTTAAACCTTATTTGAACTTAATATTAATTTCTATTTTTCTCATTTTCCTTTTTATTCTAAACTCATTTCAATTCAATTACATTGCCACGATAAATGCACTTAATCCTTTACTTAGCTAACGTCATAAATTAATTTATAAAATCGCAATTTTTTTTTCATTTTTCTTATTTTTTACCTTTTGTCTGTTCTCCTCAGCAATAGCTTGTTTCTTGGCAAGCATCTCGGCAGTAAGCACTGTAACATTTTCCAATTTCTAGACAAAAAAAATACAAAAAACTCAACGTCAATTAAACAACTTATTTGAATAATTATTGTGAATCATTTATCTTAATCTCTTGGATTCCACGTAATGCTTACTATTATTTGTTAATCCCTCTCGTTTATTCCTAGTTATTTATTATTTTTACCTGTAATTTAGGAACTCGTCTAATCTCTTTCCTTTTTGAATTTTCATCTAAATTGACTTCAAATGCAACTCCAGTCATTGGAACTAAACTTTCATTCCTTCCTTTGATATCTAAAAAACAAAAATTCAAAGTTTAGAATAACATTAACGTATGAATTTTTAATTTAAGTAATATAATTTTTGTACTTGAAAACATTTTATGTGCGACCTTTGGGTTAAGTTGAAGAAGCGAAATATTAAAAATAGAATCCAAAAGCTTATATCAAAAAATTCATCCAATTTGATGCCCTGCAGATGAAAGATATTCGAAAGATTGGAAATATAATCTTGGAATTTAAACCTTACACATTTGAGTAAACATTACTCGTCACACAATGGTAAACAAAGATTATTATATTAATTATTACAAACAAACATTGGAAAATAATTAAATATCAAACAGATTGATTTTTAGGAATTTTTAGAACGTTTGTTTAATTTGTAAAACTCTAAGAGACTATTAAATGTTGTGTTTAATAAAGGAAAGGCGCAGCCTTATTAAGGCAAACTATCCGGACTCCGGAACGATTTTCACTCCGATTTACTGAACTAATTTACAAATTTGTAGAATAAGATCAATGTTTAGATATGAATTAGGCGAAGCACGTACCCCGATGTTTTTATCAATTTATGTCTATCAAGCTCATACTTACCATTTAACTTAGACGAATTAAGTCTATTTTTCTCATTTTCTTGGTTTACGGTTGGTATAACGAGATCTTGATTGCTCTCTGGTTTGATGTTGGGTTTTTCATTGCTATTGTTATCGTATTTATCCTCCTTGGCATGGCTTGTCTGCTTGGATTCCTTAAGTTTGCGTTGGCTATCGGAATGATTCGTTGTAAGGACCCCGTTTTGGTTTTGTAGAGGTTTCTGTGGTGTGGGAGAAGCAGCTTTGGCGCTCGAAGATCCACAACCCATACCGTAGCAAAATAAAGTCCTCTTCCAAAATTTAGACCACTTAAGAAAGAAACCTTATTTAGAAGTCCAGAATCCTATAGTATTTGTCTGTAAATGATAATGTAAGCGATATTAAATATAGACTCTTGGATGAAGTCGTTGGTGAAGCGATGCAGTGTTCCGGCGTTGCTCAACGTAGATAGCTTCGTACTATAGAGGGACTTTGAATCGTAGTCCTTTAAAAACGGAATCTAAAGCCCTTGTCGTGTAGCACTCCTCCTTTGCAATCCAATGGTTAATAATAGTGGCCTCAAACTCCATGGAGAATTGTAAATAGCTAAACACATGACGCCAGTTTCTATGACAACGCCGGTCAAATTTATTAGCGCGAACAATCAACATCCAGTCAGTCATTGTATTGGGTGATGTTCTGGTTCTTTATTGTCGGTAATTGGCCGTTTTTTTCTAGTATTTTCCCGAAAACGTGTTTCCTGTTCTTTCTTCTAGTCTTCAAAAGTCTTAGAAAGTCTTTTTGCGCTTTCACAAGTGCTGGTCACGAAACCTCCTATCGTCAACACGCGCTGTTCTTTTTGTTGTTCCACGAGGAGACGTGCTGTGTGTCAGGAATTTCAGCAGTGACGCTGCTACAAATTCCAAAGAAAACGTTTTAATCCAAAAACCATGACCTTTAAGATTTTATGGTGTTCTTGTACAAGGCACAGTAAAATAAGCACACCCCACAACTAATAACAGTACCTCTATTTAGCTGCCTTTTGACAACTGCCCAAGGTGGCCGCTTAAAACAGGTTCTGCTGTATAACAGGACTATCTGATCAACTACTTTAATTTGGTTTACAGGAGGACACTATATTTTTACAGTAAATAATTTCTTAGGCGATCCAAAGCAATGTCTATTCATGCTATCCCCCTTCGTTTTTTCCACATTTCCCCATGCCCTCCCCTCTCTTCCCCTCTCTTCCCCCTTTTTCCCTACGTCCCCTATGTCGTCCCCTCATCTCCCCCCTTTTATTTTCCTCCGTCCTCTCGCCTTCCCCCTTTTACCCCCGGGTACTGCTTTCTTTAGTCACAAAAACACGAGTAGGAAACGTTAAAGTAGTTTTTAATATACTATAAATTATCTTATTATAAATTTTTGTTTTTCATTTTTATCTACTTGATCCGTTGGGATGGTGGTGATTTGTAGCCTTCTAAATACCAAACGTTTGTTATGAATTATAACAGGGGTTTAAAAAGGCATCAAACACGTTATTACGGGTGTTAATAAGGATCGAAATGGGTGCTAAAATAGATGGTCTTATGTAAGAGGGGTCAATAACACTGCATGTTGTTGCATATCGTTGCCATGGAATAAGCGTCCATCTGAGGCTTCGAACAAAAAGCGTTGCCATTAATTTCGAACTTACGAAATCTGTGAGCTTAGATAGATGTTTCAAGCAACAGTTCTGTGTTATTTCGAGGATCGTCATTGATTGACACATGTTCTCTTACTGACGGCTTTGAGATTATGTGCGATAATCGCGGGATCGCAAAGGGTACAATGGCCCCAACAATAGTGAATGCACCAGCCATGTAGAAAGAGGGGTTATACGAGCCGAACTTGTCTGCCATCAGACCTAAGGAAGAAAAAAAAGTAGAGAATGGCGTTAAAACATGTTTCAGTTACAGTTAGTCTGTACTTTTTGAGGGCTGGAGTCACTAGATGGCTTCATCGACGTCTTCGAAGAGTGCGGTTTTGATTTTCAAACTCAACCAAAATACGCTTAGAGGCAAGCACATTACTCACATTTCGCATTTGTTTTCGTCTAGAAAATAACTTTACGAAACGAGCGTGCTGAGCCAATCCGTGACTGTGAACATGTTTGAACCTAAATGTATTTCGCGCGATTCAGTGAATTATAATCCAGGAGGCCATGTGGTATTTGATTGGCTGTCAATAGGGTACATTTTATTTGACATGGAACACGACACGATACCACGGTATGGAATTGAGGGCATTCTCTGAACCAATCGCATCGTGCGAATTCACTGTTCATCCAACCAAAGCGTATGGACACGGCACGGTCGCAAGTCACAACATGAGCATTATGAGTATCGTAAGTTGTCCACAGACATAGGAAACTGTCTTAAAACTGCAGCGTGTTTTACAAATTTCAGTAAGAGCACAAATGACAATTCAATACCGTACCTGCAATAGGTGGACCAGAGGCAGTGAAGAGAGCATTCAATGCAACAGACACACCAAAAGCCATTGCTCTTTTGTCCACGACCGTGCAATTCAGTAAGTGAATATTCAGCGTTGTGACGTAAATCCCCTCAAAGAAACCGTAAAAGAAGAAATATGTCGCCAGACTGGTGTAGGTTTTGGATAAAGTGCTGAGGATAATAGCAATTCCTATAAAGAACTCTGTGCCCTGGAACAACCACCGGGGATTGACGAACGCGTAGAAATCACATAATAATCCCGTACCTATACGAGATATTGAAGAACCCAGGCCGAATAAGATGTACAACTTGGATCCATCATTGCTGGAAATCCCCAGATCGTTACCGTGACTCACCTGTGGACAGAGTAGGAAAATGAATTAGGATAAAAATGGAAAAAAAAAATACTGTTGATATTAAATCCACAAATGTCTCTCTCGACTAGAATTTTTTGTTGGCCCTCTCTTCTACTTCGAGTGTGTATTCGTATATCCTTGCAGTCCCCCCCCCCCCCCCCCCCCCCCCCCCGCGCAAAAAAATCAACGCCTCGAAGTTCCGAAAAGGGCCAGAGCTTTGTAGCCATTTTTAAATATTTTCCTACAATTCCCTTCTCCTCTCATTCGCCTCTCCATAGAGCGCGAAAGGAGATATGGGAAGCAAAAGGTGATAAACCTGCATCGTTCCCATCATTCACCGCGCGTGGCTGAGATCGATAATAGAGAGCTAGAGTTAGACATCAGCTACAACTTACTATATGGACTTGAGGGATATATTCTCCAAACATACATATACAAGCCGCTAAAGTGATCACCACGAATACTGCGTTTTTATAGAGAGGACCTTCGAAAGGACGAATGTGTTTGTTGGCCGCCACTTCGCGGTTATTCTCGTCGGCCTTCTCGACATTGTTACTAAAGGTCATTGCTAGGAAACAAACTAGTAACATTATGCCTCCAAGCACCAAGAAAGCCTTGCGCCAACCTAATCCGGTTACCAGTGAGTTGATGATTGGACCAAACATTAGAACTCCCATACCTAAGTAATAAGTGGGAAATATTATGTTATTATGTGCGCTTAAAATGAGCTGTTATTGATTACGTCATTTCCGGTCACGCGTGTAATCTTTTCCTCTTCCCCTCTTATTTTAATATCTACTTTTAGAATAATGTGACGTCACGATGTTAATTAAAGTTTTAAAATGCTTTTCTTAGGTGTGTACCTTGGCCAGCGGTGACGATTCCGGTAGAAATAGACCGGCGTTTACTAAAATACAACGAGGCGACAACCAGGCAAGAATTGAAGATAAGACTAGAGCCAAACCCATGAAGAAAACTGTACGAAACAAAGAGAATGTATATATTGTTGGGCAAAGAGCTGCAAAAGAGACCTACTGAACAGGTTAGTCCACCAACTATAGTGGTTACCCGGCAACCATACCGCTGTACCATGATACCGGCCACAGGTCCAAAGAGAAACGTAAAACACATAGCCAAGGAACCAACCAAAGCTGCAAAATAGTACACACATTGAACGGTTAGTATGAGTATTTTAAAAAATATACAAACTTGCCTTACTGTGAACTAATTTTTTCTCTCAAGACGGGAATGATTGCACGGGACACTTTCTTCCTTTTTTTCCATATCTCAATTTGTTTTCCTACTGTAACGATGTACCCGGAAATGCGCCACAATGGAAAATTTTATAGATGGATTTCAGGCAATCTCGTACCCAGAGCCTGCGTTTCTTTTGGCCTGCGGCGAAGAACGAGGACAGCAGGCCGAAAGAAACGCAGGGTGACAGTCACGCAATATCTTCAATCTCATATACCGGTAAACGTTGTCATTTTCGTTTTTCAGTGCTGAAATATATGATCAATAATGCTGATCATTGAACAACTAGTACATTGATAAATATAAATATGAACTTTAAAAGCAAAAATATAATATAAATCAATAAACAGGATATTGCAAGTATCCCGATAAATATTTACATATGCCAGGACATTTCATTGAACCGAGTTTCTCAACGACAAAGCTATGCATTCGTGTCATCTTCAACAGAATAAAAATTCTTTATCTAAAGTTTTTTTCATTCTATTATCTAAAATAGATTTGGGGGGGGGGGAAATTTTCAAGAAATCAAGGAAGATATAGCTGACAGGATAGGTACGCTTTTAGTAAATTATCTTCCAATTCGTATATTATGCATCAGCACTTTTTCCAAAACGCATGGTCGATTTACAGCACTTAAAATCCTACCTGCTTTTTCCCTACTGACTTTAAAATAATCCACAAACACTGGTAAAAGTACTCCATAGCTAAAACAAATGCCAATAGCAATAGCAATGGATAAAGAAGCAGACAAACAAACTATCCACGACCAGACGCCATCTTGTTTGTATTTCTTTGCGACCGATTGCGAAATATTCTCTCTTTCGTCACTAGGATTTTCCTGGCTGCCTGATTCCTGAATTTCGCCGTTCTTTGCATTTGTAAGCTCCATTAAAACGTTGTCGAAAATCGTTCAAAAAGTGCAGCGAGTAGTTTTGAGCCGGTCACCGGTCATAGTTCTCCATATTATAACGACATTGGTTGGTTGGTGTGCTTCAGCAACTGGTCACGCAACAAACCTTACACACGACAGCAACTCTTTTTCAGCTTGCCCGGCCAGCTAGAATATGAAACAATAAAACAGCTGATTTTTGGATCCTTGAGGTTTTTTTATTTTATATTCTTGAACATTGACTTTTCATTTACATTCAATTAATACGCTAACAAATATATACGTATATAAATCTCAAATCGAAATACGTGACAAACAGCCCATATTGGGCTACCTGTGGTCATTTACTCTCAACTATTGACATTCAATAAATACGTACATCTTAATTCCTTTTGATAAAAAAATACAAACCTACAAAAAAAGGTACCCACTTATATTTAAACATCGCTTATCCCGCTCCCCTTAAAAAATACTTTTCCTTTACAAGGGAAGGGGGAGGAGTGAATGGAGTCACATATAAATAATATAATAATAATATAATATTGTTATCATAAATTATATTACACTTTAGGATGACAATGAGACATATAGCCAATGTAAATTCTTTTTGCGCGGGTTTTACAGTTTGCAACAGGGTTTAATCACACTGGTCAAGGGTATACCAAAATATCGTGCCTTCAACACAGCAGACGTGTTTACACGATAAAAATGTGGATTCCACTTTGTTATTTGCCATGTTCCACGCTATCAACATAAATACGCGTGCGGGTACTCGCTATTTCGCGCGCAATATAGGGACTGTTCAGCCCTAGAATAAAGAGATAGAGAGCAAGCGTAAAGACCCCCTTTGCATAGCGTCGAGGCTCTTAACTTCATGTTGCTAATGAAATAAGTACGTATCCTACGTGTTTCAAATATCATTTCAAATGAAAACACCAATATTTACAGCCGTAAGAGAAGGGCCGACAGGGTCTGGTTGGAGACGTTCTTTGTCTTTAGAATGTTCGCACTCTAGCTTGTGCTTTGGACATAACTTTGCTATGGTGGATTCGAGATTTCTCCGTGGATGTTTACAACATTGAGAAATGATCCCCTCGATGAACAAGTAAACTGAAGGAATCATCGAAGAGATGAACAAGACACCGGCGCCGGCGAAGAATGCGGGACTGTACGAGTTATAGTATTGTATCAAAATACCTTGGGAAAAAAAACAAAACATTGAGTCAGTCCATTTGCTTCTCGTGTAATGCGGATGAGAGAATAGCAGTAGTGTGTCTTTCATTTCTCGTGCAACTAAGCCCACGTTATTATTCGTTGTCCAATCACAATTAACCCAGTACTACGTTTACATCGTTATCGTCCAATCACAATCAAGACAGGACTACATACGTCATGATTAGTTGTCCAATAACAACATAGTTTCAACAAATCACCCCCTACGTCATTATTGGCAAATCACAATCAACAAAGCACCTCCTACGTCATTATTGGCAAATCACAAACAACAAAGCACCTCCTACGTCATTATTGGCAAATCACAATCAACAAAGCACCCCTACGTCATTCTTGGCAAATCACAATCAACAAAGCACCCCCTACGTCATTATTGGCAAATCACAATCAACAAAGCATCCCCTACGTCATTATTGGCAAATCACAATCAACAAAGCACCCCCTACGTCATTGTTGGCAAATCACAATCAACAAAGTACCCCCTACGTCATTCTTGGCAAATCACAATCAACAAAGCATCCCCTACGTCATTATTGGCAAATCACAATCAACAAATCACCTCCTACGTCATTATTGGCAAATCACAAACAACAAAGCACCCCTACGTCATTATTGGCAAATCACAATCAACAAAGTACCCCCTACGTCATTCTTGGCAAATCACAATCAACAAACCACTGGCTACGTCATTATTGGCCAATCACAATCTACGAAGTATTGCTACGTCATTACTGGCAGTCACAAACAGCCAATTACTGCCTACGTCATTATCGTCCAATTTCCAAATTTGAATTCGAGAGAGAAAAATGTTACAAGTTGACAAATGAAAGTGCCCGAGTCACTGTAGTACCTGCTAATGGAGCACCAGCCGCAATAGTCATGGAATTGACGATACATCCGTAACCAAAAGCCGCAGAAACTTGCTCAGGTTTTCGCACATACGTTAGAAGAATATGATTTAACGTCGTGCAGAATGCCCCATCTGCGCAACCGTACAAAACGCTCACAATAACAAAATGTTCGTACTTGTTCGCAAATGGTATCGTTAAATGTACAAAAGCGTCAAGAAGCTGGGAACACTGAAAGACAAGCGATGAAGAAACCCTCGGATAGTTGAGAAGAAAGCCGATGGTCGTACGAGTAAATATCGTCGCAAGGCCGATGAAAATTAAAAGCTGGGATGCTTTCATTGCAGAAATACCAAGAGTTTCGCAGTTCTCGACCTGATGAACAAAATAGCTGTAGTTAGTTTCCAATTTTTAAAACTTCTGCTAGCCTTCACTTGCTTGCCTTGCTCTAATTACCTTACCGCGCGCATTTTGGATATCGTATCAAACCACAAATTATACCTCTTCAAATTGCGCGTTCAGAAAACGTGTTATTCCCTAGAAAATAAAGTTCATTTCAATATTCATGTGTCTTCTCATGTGCAACCATTAAACAAAAAAATGATAAAAATGGGAAAAATATTAAGAATGCGGGTAAGGAATTAATCAGATGATTTCAAATGTTTTCTCATATGGCAAGCTTTAAATATTTTCGGAAACTGAGTCAAAGTTCGTTGGTTTTAATGGTATTCTTACCAGATAAAGTTGAGGGATATAATGAGCTAGACTTGCTAGAGTTAACGATGCAATATTCACTGTATAACTTGGATTCTTCCATATCAAGCAATCTACCATTTTCTTCTTCACGTGAACTTTTTTCAACGGTCTTGTATCGAGGTCTTCTCTTCTCTCTTCTGTTTTCATAGCCGTTTTAGTATCGGAGGAGTACAAGAGAGAGAATATACCAGGAAGGAAAAGAACTCCTGCCATGATCCGAAAACTTGTTGCTATTCCAAGTTCGTTAAGACTTAACTGTATCAAAGGACCCATAGCAAGATAACCACAGCCACCACCCGCACAAACAATTCCAACAGCCGTCGCGCGTCTTTTTTTGAAGTATTTTGTTGTGACAAACATGGAGGCAGTGTATAGAAAGCTGCTTCCTACTCCAAAGCCCAGGCTATAGGTAAAGTATATCACTACAATGCTTTTAGCAAACGAGGTCAAAAGAAGGCTTAACGCGCATATTAAGGACCCCGCTAAGGAAACGACTCGGAGGCCGAAATAATCTACAAGTTTTCCCGCTGGTAAAGTGGCTAGGAATGTTATTGCTATAGCAACGGAGCCTGCTGTTGCTGAAATGGAATGGAGAAAACGACAAAGTTAGTTTGATTTGCGATTTTCCTTTTAATCATCAGGAAAGAGAAAGTACAAGATGAATCAGTCAAAAGAAAAATGGCGTAGCTTTGAGTGGGGCGTTCATATTGTAACAAGAGAAATTAAAAATGCACTAATGCGCATGCCTTCTAAAAAGCGCCGCAGGCCGAGGCCGCAGGAGTGGACCTATTGACTAACGTTTTCGAATGGAGTTCAAAAATCAGAAGTTGCCAAAAGCCTGATTGTTCCATAGCGAGCGCGTCAAAGCGTGGGGCAGACTGCAGGGCAAATACCACCCGAAAACCTTATCTCTGGCCGTCTCTAGTTTCCAAGAAAATATCTTAGCCATTTCGTTCTTATAAGAAAATAGACTGCTTACATACTTCTCGTATCCATTTCACTCGTAAGTTCTTTCCAAAACTCCCCTTCATTTTCTTCCAAGAAAGCGGTTATTTCCACACACTATTGATTGAGTAAGCATTGGCTCCCAATGACAATACTGCGCATTTGACAGCCAAATCATAGATCTGGACGCATCTCAGTAAGCCATTTGGAATAGACCTTTTAAAGCTTGGGCGTTACGTTTCCCCAATTCAGACCACGTGTCTTTCCTTCAGCAGTATTTCTTTGTTTACCAGTGCCCTTGAAAAGATACTTTTAAGTTTTATATTCTCAGAGGAATTGCATTCTACAAGTGTTTTGATGAGAAACCTATAGTAAGATAAACGCGTAACCAAGTATTCTACCCAAAGGTCCCCGGCTGCAGCCCCAGGTACATTTCCTTATCGATAAATAGAAAAAGTGAAACGTTTTGTTCCAAATAACAATCAGTGATTGTTATCTCTGCTGTTGTCGTATTTTTATTATCAATTCTAACACTAAGGCTGTCTTTTCTGTCTTAGTTATCTTTCTAATTACCTAAATATTCTATGTTAATACCGTAAAGTCCTGATAATAACCCCTGAAATTGTCCTGGCCATGGTCTCCTCCCTCCCCTCCCCTAGTCTTGCCTATTAGCAACTCTGAGTTTGCGAAAAAGACTGGGTCAAGTTGACATTGCAGTGCATTGTGGACTGTTTTAGAGAACATTTCCAAGATGGCGTCTATTTTGTCTCCTAAAACAATCCCACAATGCACTGCAATGCCAACTCGACCCAGTCTTTTTCTCAATCTCGGAATGGCTAGTGGCTCCTCCCCTTTTTTAGCCCTCAATTTACCGCAATCCATATCCCTCCCAAATAAACTTTGTAAGCCCATTTTTCGTTTCCTATCAAGGAGAAATCTTAGTAATCCAATCAGAATTTTCTTACCCTTTCCAGCTCATGACATATCAAGATTTTTTGTGATTTATTAACTGAAAGCTCAATGGCAAGGAACCTTTTTTCTTACGACTCAACCATGCTTGTACTAAAATGTTTAGAGGAATGGCTACTCAGTTTCCATCGTGACAGCAGGCATAGTCAATGGAGCGGAATGGTTGGGAAACCTATTGTTCTATGTTTTTGTTCGACTTTATGCATTGATATGACGTTGACCCTGCACAGAGAAGGAAAAGTTTTTAACCCTAAAAAACGTTCTAAAATAATTATTATTCGTAAGTTAATCCTTTATGATTAATACAAATTGTTTATTGAAAAGGAAATTGCCTTTTTTCATGCTTTCTTATTTATCATCTAGTAAAGTTAACTGTATCTGCGCGGAAATATTCATTCACATGGGTTTTGGTCATCGAATGAAAGTTTTCACTTTCAAAATGTTCATGCATGAAAATGATAAGGAAATGAGTATTTTCAGCCATACTTGCTTTGGTTCATTGTGCAGGGTCAGTATCACGTGATGGTACGGTTCAACATCAAACGCAAAACAATAGCTTTGTTCTATGGAGTTTCCAAACCATTCCGCTCCATTAACTATGCAGCAGGTAATCAATTTCTCCATGTTCCTAATATCATTTCTTTTCACTCCACTCATATCACTCAATATTAAGACTCCACTCAAATCTTGATATGTAAAATCTAGTGAAGCATTATGGGTAGCTTCAAATAAATTCTTAAGTAATCTCTGGCTGCGGACGAGCCATGCTCTTTAATAGTTTAAATTTAAGCCTTGGCTGAACACTCATAAATATGGTCATCAAGTCGAGGTTTGGGGATATGGTTCTCTTATCTATTTCATCACTTTGCAGACCCTCCCAATCCCTACTGACAAAAAATCGGCTGCAGGAACGTTATACCTTAAAGCCTCGACTCGAAAGATATTTTTGAGCATTGCTTTAAAATTTAGCAATTACCAGGAATGTTGAAGGAAATTTTAAAGCCCTTATTCCAAAATTATTTTATTATCTGGATTTTACGGTACGTTTACCCGCCCCACGACCTTCCTATTCACTCTCAGGTTCGTCCAAAAGAAAGTAAGCTTATACGACTAAACGCATGCATTAAAAAAAAAATTTTTTCCGTCTTTATGTCGATTCGAAAATAAATGTGTGTGAAAGTAAGCTAGAGAAAATAAAGCGTGAAAGCCCGTATGACAGCGCTGGTGTATGGATAATTATGGTAAAAATGGTTAATTGAAGTGATCTTTCTTTGCCTTTGGACGTCTGATTTTTGTAAACAATTTAACTCTCTCCTTCCTTTTTTCGACAATATTAACTAATTAGTATGTTTAATGTTTCTTAAGAACCCGACTTTTTTCTGAAGAGGATTTTTTTTTTGCCATCTGTCAATATCTCATAATTTTGTGTAATCCCTTATCTTTCTATCAAATTTTTGACGCTTTGATTGCTTTGATATCTATAGGACACCAGTTTTGAACAATGGAAATGCATAATGTCAACACGTGAGCTTTGACTCAAGTAAATTTGCATCAAGTCGGAAAAACAGCTTACAAATGCCAAAATGTAAAACGAGCAAATAAACAGAGAATAAACATATTTTGAAAATATGATTTTTTTTTTAAATTCGTAAATGATTTAATGAAAAGTTGAAAATAATAAGCAAAATTTTCAAGTTGCGAACAAATGTAACATCCCGCTAATTATAATAACCAACAAAAAAAAATTTTTTTTTTAACTTTAGTATTTCTCTTTAAGCAAAAATTAAAAATTTGTGAATAAGATTATCGAAATGAATGAAAATCATACTAAGAATTTTGGCATTTCAAGGTATTTTTCTTTCTTCCTTTCTCCCCATTTTTTTAAATAATTCAATTTCGATGTTATTCATTCAATAAATGATTTAGAAAATGCAAGATACGGTTATTAAAATTAGTCTAAAAATACAAGAGAAAACCCTCACATAAAGAAAATAGTACTGAGTCAGAAACTGTTAGAATTAAGAAAAGAATATATAGATATAGCTATTAAGTTTCGAGAGACCATCAGGAACTGAAAAAATATTGTCCACGTTGAAATATAATTTTGAAGAGAACGAGAACTGTTCTTTACCAGAACTCGCAGATTTTTACCTGTTTTGTCTATGCTTTCTTTGAAATGGTCCAGTAAATACGGTAGCAAAACTCCAAAACTTAAAGAAACGCCAAAATGAAGAGCGTTGGAAAATGCAGCGAGAAAACATAAAATCCATGACCATGTATTGTCTTTGTCGCTTGAAAGCTTCTTCCACCAGCAACACGCCATTTGTCAGCACAAATAAAGCACTTCGCTTCTTCTTTTTAAAAAGTCTAGTCCAAACGGAATAGCTGCTTTAGTTCCTTAGAAAGAATTTTTTCTCGATAACCCACACCAAAGATGAGGGAATACAAGTGAAGTGGACCAACATGTACGAACAGCTGCTGGGAAACTACTTCGTCGTACCAGTCAAACCAGTTCAAGCCAGTTCGCTTGGAAACCAGTTTACTGCTACTGATAAGAAGTAGTAAACTGGTATATAAGTATAAGTATAAGTACCGACAAAAACCATTCTAATCTAGACCTCTAAATATCCTTGAAATTTTTGAGTATTTATGGAAACAATGATATCGCCGAAGAAATTGGCTAAGTTCATTGAATCAAAGTCGTATGAAAATGCCAGAGGATCAAACAGGTTTTACAAGTGTGTTTGGATTATTTAGCGCTACTAGCGCTATTCAGCAAATGGCGCTTGAACAAACAAACAGAAACGAAACAGCTTTTTTACTAAGGGGACATCGACCAGTTCGATGTTTTTATCATTGATAGGCAACTTAAAACTTTGGATCTTTAGTAGACATAGCAAAGATAGTCCCCCTCGCCTTGATCACCACCACATTTTAAAAAATCCAGTCACTATTTTCAGCAATAATTCGCAATATTTAATTTAACTGATAACCACTTAAAATAATTTGACGAGGCAAAAATAATCAACACTTCTGATTGGTCATCTAGCAAATGAATTACTTTAGGCTAGGGTTACTATGGAAACTCGGACACTGAAATGCCAATCACATCTGTCTGTGTTTTTGAACAGATAAACTTTTGATTAAATCTAAATCGATTTTTTTTTTTTTGACTAAGAAAATAAACGCAAGAATTGATGGACGTTTCGATGATATCCTGTCATCATTTTCAACAATAATTAAGACAGATCAAGCGTGAATTACTGTATGACAAAGTAAATATATGTACATATTTAAACAAAAATTTTTGCTTTCACTGAGTCTGATTGGACGTTCAGGGTTGGTCATAATGAAACAATCAAATTTAGAACGACAACGTTTTAAGAAGGTGAATATTGTTGTCCTCAGTCCTGCGTGTCTTAATTCATTATGATGGAACAATGTATGTTTGCCAATTGAAGAGGATGGTATTTTATCCTCTGCTATAGGTGTCGTGTCGTGTAACCAATATACCATGTATCACACGCTGCCACACCGAAATTTCTAGATTACATTCTGTTGGTTAACGAGAGATGGTTTCACTTCATTATTTTGGCGAACAGAAAAGATATTTTAAGAATAATAAACTCCCAAAAGTAACTAACTTTTTGCTATTATTAATATTATTATTTCAATTGTTTTTCTTGTTTTCAATGTTTGTTTTAAGGCTTATTTTTTCGAAGAAGTTTGATATTTATACAGTATTTTCTCCCAGATGTGCAAGCATTTTTATAGGATTCAAGAGGGAAAGCGTTACTTCACAAGTTATTGTAACTCCTGTCTCGCCTTCTGCATGTCTAAAGCCCCATTTACACTAGCGATTTTTGCGGCGATATTTGCTGCGATTTTTTTTGCGATTTGGTCCATAATAAATAATAGTAAAGAATTTACTTGTAAAGTGTATTTCACCAAGATTTTCCTAGACGAATGTCTCTTTTGAAGGATGAGACAAAAGATTTCATATTTCCGAAAATTGCCACAAAAATCGCAGCAAAAATCGCAGCAAAAATCGCAGCAAAAATCGCAGCAAAAATCGCCAGTGTAAACGGGGCTTAAGATTCCATGACATTGAAAGTGACCAATGTCTATACTTGACATGGTGTCTTAGAGCTCCCGTCTACGACCATATGGGTGATCGATTAGTTCAGTCTCGATTAATGCATCGGACTGTATCTAATTGCAAGGACTTGAAATCCCGTCCAGTCCAATTTGGAGGCTTTGAAATGACTTCTCATACTCATTAATTATTCGGGAGGTTATTTGTTTAGAATTGAAAGACTAAGGGACAGATATGTCCCTGAACTGAATTAATTTTGATCCAGTCCAAGGACAAGATTAATTCAGTCCTTTCACGGACTTTAGCAGGTTTCAAGTAACATCATGTGACCCAAAAAATAGCCCTTTGATTGGCTGGTTTACTCATGAAATATTATAGTATGAGAAAGTTGGTGAAATTACCTAAATAAAGCGTGACACCCTGAGGTCACGAAAATTAGCTAGTCATGCACAATAATTTATTTAATTTTCCCGGGAAATTTAGAACACCATTATTATGATTAGAAGCGCGCAATAATTGTTAGTTCAGCGTCAGATAGAGCGTTTTTCAATCTAATTTTCTCGCTGAAAATCTTGGTACGAAATCTTCGGTCGTGTTCTTTCAAAGGACAATGGGTAGCAATGATTGCAACCGGGCTGAAGAAGCATACGAAAAGTGGCCCTTTGCTATGCTGCTCTCTGAAGACGATGATGAAGTCTTCATAACCGATTCGTCAACAGAACACGAAGACACTGAGCACAAAAACATACCAACAAACGAAGCAGTTTTGAATCTCCTCTCTGGTCTAGTGGGATCTGGTCTT
Organism: Actinia tenebrosa; assembly: GCF_029948245.1. Taxonomy (NCBI): domain Eukaryota; kingdom Metazoa; phylum Cnidaria; class Anthozoa; order Actiniaria; family Actiniidae; genus Actinia; species Actinia tenebrosa. Next base: position 3,561,324 of record NW_028292585.1, read on the forward strand.
CTTGCTCTTCCTTACGTCATATCAAAGGGAGGAGTTCTAGCTATCATCGCATTAGTATTAGTCCCGTTTATATGTTCTTATACGGGAAAGATTCTAATCGAGTGTATGTACGAGAGATCTTACTACAGGCGTAAAATACGCGTCCATTCATCGTACAGAGAAATCGGGGAAGCGTGCTGGCCTGGTAAAGCTGGGATACTAACAGTTACCATACAGATAATACAGTTGGCATTGTCCGCTTCTTCATGTATTGTACTCAGTGCATCTCTTCTATCCCACGTACTTAACTTCCTCGACAGGTCGGAACGCGAATGGATCATCATTGCAACTATTCTGGCCCTTCCAACGGTGTTCGTGCGCAGCTTGGCCCACGTGTCATGGATAAATATCTTGAGCATTACAACACTCTTCTCCCCCATTGTCGTCATCACAGGTTATGGGTTCTTCAACAACCAACCTTGGGACTTCAAGGTTCTTCCATTATGGAACCTCGAGGGAGTTCCTTTAGCGATAAGTATCATTACTCACAGCTACGTCGCCCATGGAGCGCTACCAGTGATTGAAGAAGGGATGGATGATAAAACCAAGTTTGATACCATGCTTAAAGTCACCTACGTACTCTGTGCTGTACTCCGAACCACATTTGCAATTAATGGATTCTTTTCGTATTACGGTAATATTAATGAGATCATTAGCAATAGCTTACCCCCAGGTATTCTTATCACCGTTAATACTCTTCTCTTGATCTATTCACTACTTTGTTACCCGTTCGCAGGGATAGCGCTTATTCATACCGTTGAGACGTCGTTATTTTCAAACTACACTTTCGTTGTTTCGGACCGCCGCTGGTACATAATCTCGCGCATTTCATTGATAGTAAGTTCTTTATTTTTCGCGCTACTGATTCCTCGCTACGCCGTTCTGATAGCAATAAGTGGGAATCTTAAATCTATCTTAGGTCTTATTCTACCGTGTTTGTTTCATTTAAAACTAAGGGCGGGTGAGTTGAGTATAGTCACCATTATTGTGGATTTTTTTATTTTGGCGCTTGGAATCGCGATAGTTGTTATCGGAACAGTCGCATCTGTGTTCCAAATGATCGTCATGTACTAAAGAATCTCTACTTTGAACGATTTCTTTGAATATTTAGATCTTATTAACCGAGCGGGAGGTCTGTACGGTATAATATTGACCGAGGTCGGAATGTACAGACCGACCAAGCTCGGTTGATAAGAGTTTTATTATATGACCACTTTTCATTGAAAAGGACAAAATGTTTTTGCCGCAAGATTAATATGCGATCGGACCGGTTAATACCGGAGAATCTATCCAATCAGATTGCTCGATTTGCTAGTGTCCAGGCTCTAAGATTCACGGTCATATAATAAAACATTTTAATAGCTTGGGCGTAAGGTTTTTCCCATTCTTTTAGGCGGGGAGGAAAGAGACTCTGCCGATGTAGAGCGATTCCTTTGATACACCGCCGTCCACGATTGTGGACGAACAAAACCAGTTTAAATGAATAAAACCGGTTTTTAACCGGGTACATGTAGTGCGCATGAGCAAATGTAACACACCGTGGCGCCAAACGTTGTTTGACGAGAGCGGCAGTCAAAATCATGACAGCGTTGCTAAGTTACGCCACGCAGGCGCGACAAGTATAACGTCCTACATCGTCAGAGTCTATTTTCCTCACTCCACCAAAACAAAAGAAAATAGGCTTTGCTAGCAGGGAAACTCAAAATCATCGTTTGATCACCTAAAGATACAACTCGTGGGATATTCATAAATGAACCCTAGTTTCTCATGCGAGGCTTGCAAATACAAAAGAAATGCCACAAATTCCATCAAGTAAAAGGGTGCTTTCTTTTGTATTTTCATATTAGTCTCGCATTCGAGACATTTTTGAGAGTCCATTGTACTGAAAGAGAACATGTAGACTTTTAACACTTGTTTCATATCGACTGGGCACTACTGAAAACCACGCTTAGTGAGTAGGTTTCCCTCATTAAAGATTATCAACACGACTGTGTGTCGCAAATAATAGATAACGAGAAGATATTTATGTTATTTCTCAGCATTCTTTCGATCTGAGCCGGTTCCGTGCTTCTAGTACGTTTTGAACCCGACTATAAACATGCAATGTCATAAGTTTTTTGCACGCCAAATCCATGTAAATTAATTCAAATACAAATTAGCTGTATTACAGTTGAGCACGCAATGAGAAATTCTTTTGTTTTAAGAATCATACAAGTCAGGATATCGGGCCGATACGATGTAAATTGTATTATTATCCATCAAAGGCAACATTCACTTGTGAGAAATCATTCTTCTTCAAACTTTCTGTTCTTTCACGATAAGCAGTGCTAACACATGGTAAGGGGATCGTTTCCTTAAAAGCAGGTTCCAAGCAAATTTCACGTGTTCTGTTTCTTAGCGCAATGCATGCCGGTATAATATGGATTGCTGCAGCCACTAAGAGAACAACTCCACTCATGAAAAAGGCGGATTTGTAGGTCCCCGAGGTATCAGCTAGTAGTCCTGTGGAATAGATATTATGATGAGAATGTGAAGAAAAATTAGATGGAAAAAGAAAGAGAGAATGTGGAGAAAAAAGATGACATGACATGAGTTGAGGTCAGGTGTTGTATGAGGTGAAGTGTAGTCTGGGGAGATGAGACGAGGCGTGGTGTGGTGTAGCATGATGAGATGAAACGTGAATGGGGAGTTTGGTGCGGTGGTGAGGGATGAGATGAGAAGTGTGGTGTGGTGTGCGGAGATGACAGGTGGAGAGGTGCTGCAAGATGATGTGACGTGAGGTGAGCCAGATGAGAAGTGTTGTAGTTAGATGAGATAATTAAGATGATGAGATGTTGTGAGATGAGGTGTGGTGTGGTGTGGTGTGGTGTGGTGTGGTAAGTTGTGGTGTTGTGTGGTGTGGTGAGAAAGGTAATATCCATTATGTGAGGCGTGATGAAGACGAAAATAATTCTTACCAGCCACAGCTGGACCAGCCACAAAAAACGGTGCCGTCATTGAATAACCTTGACCAAATGCAGACGACGCTTTGGATTGAATAACACTACTAGTAAGAAGAACGGTGGTGGTTGTGCGAAACGTGCCATCAACAAGACCGTGTACACAAGTAAATGCCACCATGTGACCATATGTCTTGGCAAAAGGAAGAACGAAGAGACCGACAGCACCAAGAATCTCAGCAGACATGTTGACAAGGCTTGGATCGATTCTTGAGAAGTCAGACAAACGACCGCTGATGACCCGTGAGATAATGGAAGTCAGCCCTAGAAAGGTATAGAGCGTTGAGGCTTTTGCTGCTGATATTCCTATTTCTTCTGAGAATTTTACCTTTAAAAAATTAATATCTATGATTATAACACTGGATGCGTTTTCTGGTATACCACTTTGTCCCTTCCCTTCCCTATCTTTCCTTCCCTTACTCCCTCCCTCCCCCTTCCTTACTCCCTCCCACCCTCCCTCCCCATTCATTATTCCCCACATACTTCACTTTGCCCTGACTAACGATCCAGAGTGCCTCCCTAGCTTAAATCCAGTTCATTATTGGATATTTGGTCGTTTCAATTCAAGTTTTAACGAGCCGCAACAAACATGTATGAGTTCGTGTTTAGCAGTTGGTCCAGCTCGTTGGAATGTCTTGATAGAGCTAATCGTTGATTGGTTAATGTTACTCTAATTTGACAGTTCAACATTTTTTATCGTCTCGAGATTTGAATTTATTTTTTGATACATTAACCAAAGATTGAAAGCGAAGAACGAATTGAAAAATCCAATAATAATTTGAATATTATATTCTAGAGGGTTGCATGCTCACTTACCAAATGAAAGACTGGATTATAGACTCCAAATGAAGCTATCGCAATCGAAATAACGGAAATTGTAAATTTGGGTACTTTCCACACGGACAAGTCAAACATGCTGCGCAAGCTGAAAACTTTTTTTACGCGTGTTTGATTTGGGGAGTCAGCGGTTTCCTCATTCCCGTCATGCGATTCTTCCTCGACATTTGGATCGAAGACCAAAGCCGTGAAACCAAATAAGACAAAGGTGCCACTGAGAACACGATATAAATTCCTCCATCCAAGTACATCCAAGAGGTATTGCATGATGATCGGTACTGTCATGACTCCAACCCCAACACCAGCACTATTAACACCCAACGCCAGAGAACGTCGCTTCTTAAAGTACTTCACGGTAAACAAAATATTTGACGTGACTACAAAACTGAGTCCGAACGCCAATAACAGACTAAAGGTGAAGAACATGGCGTTCACGTTGTATATGAGAGATGAGAGAATCAGGCTTACTATCATGATGACGAAACCTAGTCCACAAATGAGCTGACCTCCAAAATGGCCGCAAAGCCAACTTGTGAAAACAGTCATGAGGAACGTCGTTCCGGATGAAACAGAACCAATCAGTGCTGAAAGCAGAACAATGAAAAATAAAAACAGGGTATCGGTTTATTTATGTGGATGTAGTTAGCTGTCGCCCTCAATGGTGTTACAGTTTCAAACTGGTGTTGATAAATGTATACCAATGTATATTATACTAATATATAGTATACCAATAAATGGCCTTGCTATATATAGTACGTGTTAATATGCATGCCTTATACCATATATCATTGTGGCATGGCGTTGCTATATATAGTATGTGTTATTTTACATGCCTTACACCATATATAGGGTTGCTATATATAGTAGGAGTTATTATGCATGCTTTATACCATATATGGGGTTGCTATAAATAGTACGTGTTATTGTGCATACCTTGTACCATATATGGGGTTGCTATAAATAGTACGTGTTATTATGCATGCCTTATAACATATATGGGGTTGCTATATATATATATATATATATAGAACACGTGTTATAGTGCATACCTTATATGATGTTTTCATGCCTTAAATGGTGTTACCAAACCTAATATGATTTTGGCCATGCTTTATATGGCAATGCAATACCTTCTATAATGCTTGCAATGCCGTATATGCTTGTTGTCATGCCTTATTTGGTGTTGCAATTCCTTATATGGTCATGTCATGCAGTATATGGTGTTTCCATACCTATTTTATCTCTCCCTTCGTTAAATTCTTTCATTAGCACTGGAAGAAACACCCCAAAGCTTCGCGCAAACCCAGGGCCGAGCCAGTTTTGTATCACTGAACTCAACAGCACGACCCAGGACCACGGGCCATCTTGTTTGTGAGGAGGTCTGTTTTGGCCCGGAAGGCATGGAAACGTGGAACAAGTCATGATTTTGTCCTGTCAGCAGAAGACAGTTTCCATAGAGGTATGGACAACGATGGCCTATTATGAATGAAAAACAAAACTGTTTAGGTTGTTCCATAGGAAAGGGGGTTGAGGGGAGAGGGGGGTCGGGGGTGGTTACATTGATTTATTGCCAACTTATTACGATATACACTTATTTCAGTAAACGCTATTGTCAAAGGCGACAGCCAATAGGCGAAAAGCGATAGGAGATAGGTCATTCCAAGATCCAATAGCTGGAATGACTCGTGTTTCTAGTGTAGAGACTGATTCAATGTTCTTCGTACTCAACGAAACCATTTCCATGTCGGAATGACCTATCGCCTTTGGCAATGACAACGTTTTTTGAAATAGGTGCATAAATGAGTATCAATAACGATTCATTATTTATGATAATACTATGCAAATGTTTAACTGATTATTATCAACTTGGCAACCTACGTGCGATGATACTTGACCCTTGGCCATATATATATATATTTCACAAGGCCTTTCTATGATTAATACAAAGCAATTCTGGAATAATTTCAATGCATTTTATCAGAATTTGACTCTAAATATCCCAGATATCAATGAAACAGCTTCAATTCCAACTTCGTTAGTGTTCTATAATAGTCACGATTTGGAAGAAATAATCTAATTACAGCCAATATACAATACTAGTTACCTATCAGCCGGTCCAACAAGAAAAGACCAGCTTTTTTGAAGGCATCAACTGTTTCGTCGAATATAAATACCAATCTAAAATGAAGCATACATTGCACGGTTAATTAGTAGAATTTCGTCTTTGAAGTCAATTAATTCCTACAGAGACGAGACGCTTTCCTTAAAAATAATATAAATCGATGTGTACTAGTAAAGGGTGTCTATCAAATCTTGGTCTGTAGCTTAAACGAGGCTGGCTATATTTACAATCCTTATATATGAAGTCAAAATATAATAGAACAGATACCCACCTAAATCAAGGTACTGTAGTTTGGGGAGTTTGCCAGCGTTCTGCTGATAATCCATCTACCTTGGCCTCTCTGCAAACTCTAGCACAATCATGACACAGTGGAAACTTGAAACTTAAAAAAATGGCCTGTCTTGGATTGCATTACTGACAGGCACATCGAGTCACAGATCTGGCGTTACATTCTAACATTGACAAAATACTGAATGTACTTTTATTTGTTTTTAGTTATCGCTAAAATAGGTGTGAAAAAGAGATCATAATATTATAGAAATCTAGAAGAGAAAAAGATGGGCCAATGCAATTAAAAGACAGAAGTAAGTAAAGACTTAGTGTATTTAATTTCCTTCTCTAAGCTGTTTATTCAGGGCTTACTCATGACGTAAGCTAAAAGGATAGTCAAAAGGAAAGGATTACAAGCACGTCACTAAAGGCCTAGAAAAATGCCATCGAGGCCAATAAATCAGCGAACAGCTGACATGTTTTGAGACTCGTACAATGTCTCTACATTGGTATAATGATTCAGAACTTGAGCCCAAAAAACTCTGTGCATTTAAACTGGGAGTTTTTACTGAACTTTAAACGCTTTATGTTAACCCATTACACCATGATCAGAAAGTGAAAACCTTTAAGCCAATAAACAGATTCTTAATTTCACATTTGAACTTTTAATTAAGAAAAAATTTTTTACAAGTGAGTGTCTTGAACATCAATGGCATTATTAGTGTGAGATTTCTCCATCACATCTTTATTTGGGACAGAACACGTTTCTCTTTTCTGGAATACTAGTTCATTGTCTTGAACATCGCAGGCACCATTGGTGTGAGATTTCTCAAGTACATTGTCATTTGGGGCAGCTATCATTCTTCTATTCGTCTCCCCGTTACTTCTCCAACAAAGGAGAAGAGAATAGATAAAAGACCCTAGCAGCGTGATAGACCCTGCTATGTAAAAGGCAGGAATGTAGGAATCGTAATGATCAGCGATGGCACCTGTAAAAAAAGGTATATTGCTTGTGTTATAGCCGCCGCCATCTTAGTTGAATTTATAGAGATTATCTTGCTTTGTCAGCCAACATGGCTGCCACCAAAAAAAACTAAATGTAGATACGTCTTTCGAAAATTGGCAGCTACTTCAAAACCTTTTGGAGAAGTTCGTAGTTTTTATAGCCGCCTGTATATCGTTGTAATAAGGCGGAGCAAGAGTACAGGAACTGGGGAAGAGGAAGTGGCAAGCGCGCGAGTTTTGGCGCGAATCAAGTTTCTCTGGGTCAATCAGAATCGAGATAGCGAGTACAATGTATAACAATATCCGTTAGTTTTCTTACCCGCTACAGCAGGGCCAGCGCCAGCAAAGACTGATATCGCCATGTTTGCCTGCCCAAAAGCAGAAGCCATTCGTTCAACACCCACACTATCAAGAAACAGAATATTCAAAGTCGTCCGAAACGTTCCGTCGGCCATTCCGTAGAAGATGGAGAAGATGACAAGGTGCGTGTACGTAGCTGCTTGTGTAAGGAGAATAGTTGAGATCCCGCTGACTATTTCTGCAGCTTGGTTCACGTGGTTTGGTCTGATGAAGCTTACGTCACAAAGACGCCCGGCGATGACCCGAGTGATTACCGAAGTTCCTCCGAAAAAGACGAAAAGTGTAGCGGCCGGTAATGCGCCTATACCGATTTCGTTGGCAAATTTTATCTGCGAAGAAAGACATGCGCATTAATAAAGGTAGACTTTTTTGAAACTTTATTAGAACATGTGGTAAATACCATATGTAAAAAGAAAAGACAAGGAAAGAGGAAAGGAAAGAGGAAAGCAAAGCAAAGCAAAGCAAAGCAAAGCAAAGCAAAGCAAAGCAAAGCAAAGGAATGGAAGGAGAAGCTCAAGTACATCAAAACATAGTCAAGGATCCTAACCACATGTATCTGCGCTGTGTGGTGACCAAAACAAGCTACCATATTGGACAATACAGCGATGGTATACAAGGGAACTCTCCATATCGACGTGTCAAATACATCCAATATTCTTTTCCCGCGATTAGCGACTTGAGGTTTTTCTTCTGTTGAACTGGTGGGCGTTTCAACATTGGGGTCATAGAATAAGGTCAAGAATGACATCAAAACGAAAAGGCCAGCGATCAGACGGAAAATGTTCCTCCATTCCATTATTTTAAGGAGGTACTGAGTAAGTGGTCCCCAGCAGATCGCTCCTACTCCTACCGCGCTTGCAACAATGCCGACCGCGAGAGAGCGGCGCCTTTTGAAATACATCCCAATGATAAGAAAACCTGAGCCCTGTATACAACTGCTCCCGAAAGCACTCAGGAGGCTGTGACTGAAATACATAGGGATTATACTATGCGGGAGGGAACTGAGGACGAATCCTGCCGCTGACAAGGCATGACCGATGGCGCAGATGACTTGGCAGCCGCATTTGTGACATAGATGACTTGACACGACAATTAGACAGAGAAAGACGGCGAAATTCAGGGATCCAACGAGCGCTATGAATAGAAAAGGCAAAGAATTTTAAAAATTAAATCGTAAATTTTAGTAGTAAATAGTATTTTTTATATTTGCAGTTGAAAATAATCCAACAATTGACTTCTTTATTTCAGGTCAGGAAAGTATTCAATGGAATTTAGTGGAGATTAATACTGTTTGGAATACGTAGTAACGAAGGAATAAAGGTAAAGTGAAATCATTTGTTATCTTTTGGTCAAGATGGTGGTAGCAATACCTTACAGGAGAAATGGTTAAGTTTATCCCTGTGTATCTCTCTCTATATATCATTATTACATAACATATATGATACCACTAGCAGCCATGATTATCATAATCATTGATCATCATAATCATCTACGTACGCACCTGCTCTTTCTCGACTCTCACCGAACTCCTTCATCAAGATCGGTAGATACACCCCAAAACTATAACCAATCCCTCCACTCAACCAGGTTGTCAGGAACACACAGGATAATATTACCCATGCCCATGGTCCGTCCTGCTTGTGTGGTGCACCTCCAGTGCGGAAGAGAGAACAACCCATTACAAAATGCTGTAAAAAAATATCGTATGGGCATATCAGTCACGTGATATTCTTTTGCTTAGCAACATGCATCAACAAATTTACATCAGTTTTTTATGTGTCTGTCATCTCATTGACGAGAAATTGCGTCATCACATCGTCAAAGTAGCGTAGATCCACGAGGCGTAGTCAATCTTTGCATACTACTTTGACAATGTGATGACGAAATTTATAGTCAATATGAGGACAGACTAATACAAAAGTGATGTAAATTTGTTTTTTACAATACTGAGAACGATAAAAACTTCTCGTTTTTTAGTGATCAAAACGACCAACGGAAAGAGCGTGCGCTCGTTGACGTCAGCACTAAAATGAACCTAGTCTTCGCTCTCTGAAATCACACAATTTGAAGACGAAGTATATAAGAATTTCAAAGAATCAATAGATAAGTAGAAAAATGAGGTTTACAGTCTTACCAAGATTCCTTGTTTTAGTAGAAAATCCTTCTCTAAGTGATCTGGCAAATCCTGACTGATCAAAGTTGTTATTTTTTTTGTTCACGCGTTTACTGAACCGCTGTCAAAAACACAGGGAATCCAATTTGGAGATTCATATACAAGCAACTTGAGACCTGGGTGAGAATATGCATGACTTTATACACGCTTTTGCCGCCAACGTAAAATTCAGTTCGGGTCACATATACTTGTTTTAGATTTTGAGAAGATCCGGATATCTTCAGTGAAAAAGCCAAATGCAAATAAATTAGGGAAGGTACGTTTTTTATGCTGGGGGGGGGGGGGGGGGGGAGATTAGAGGGGGAGGGGGAAGGGAGGGACTTTAGAGGGGAGGGTCATCAGTAAGAATCTAATTGGGTGGTCATACCTCTCATTCTGACGAGAGCTGTTCCCTTGTTGACTTAATAGGAGGGTCATGACTTTCTTACTGATTGAAAGGGGCACTGCTATAAATGTGCACTGTGAATTCCCAACCCTCCCCTCCCCAATAAAAAACGTATATTAATGATAATAATAATAATAATAATAATAATAATGGTTTAATCAATAGAATCCACTAGGTGGCTCTTCTCCTATTGATAAAACTATCTAATTTACAATAACATACACACAAGATAAATTTACGATAAACTATGAAGCTATAAAATAAATTAGACATAATAAGAAATAAGATTGACATAATTACTATTGGATTATTCTAAGCTAGACAATTATTATACATAAATAAAAAGGACAAAAACTGAAGATACTGGGGCTACGCCCACCGCCCCCAAGCAACCACCCCAGGTCGAGATATTCGGGGCAACAGACAAAGAGAAAACTGTCCCAAATGCCACGACCCAATAATTGCCCAGGGTACAGCAGCGCAGCACCAATATCCATCAATCAGGTGAAAGATAAATTAATTAATAAAAATCAAGTAATGTCATATCGCTTCTTTAGCTCTGCTTTCACTTTAGAACAATATAAACTATAACTAGAAATGTCTTTTATATTATTTTGCAAATTATTGAACAGTTCTGAGGCGATATCTTGAAAAGTTCCCTTTTCCAATGGTCTGACCAAATTCAAGGTGGAACTTTGACGTAAAGTTCTTGATGGTTTGCGAACTTCCAGTGCAACGTAGTTAGGCCAGTGCTCTGAGTTAATGGCTTTATAGATGACTTTCAGCAAGTTATAATCTCTACGTTCACGCATTGGTGTATTGGTATATTCCGGCTCTAAAACTCATTATGCAGTGACTACCTTTGACAGTAAGTCATCCAGTAAAGTAAGAAAGAAAATAACAGCATTCTTTAACCTCTCTTTGGGCGGTCTAACCAGGCTAAGCGACCGGTCATTTTTATCGCCTGGGGTGGAGGGTGGGGGATGTACATTAATTAATTGACAACCCCCACCCCCCACCCGGAAAGGCCAATATAGAGTGATAAAGAGTACAAACGAATGGTAAAATCAAGCAAACGCATAGAGCAATATATATTTTCTAGTATACGGATGATTGGTGTGTTCATCCAGCGCGGCCGTCCTGCTCTGTCCGGTACATACCACCAAACGATGACGTAATTCGTGCGGCATACGGCCCATCTTGGGAAAAAAAAGTAAGTCTTTGCTTTATAAATAGTCTTTCAAGAGAATATATACTGAAATAGTCTTAGATAACTGCATTATTATTTATTTATTTTTTGCTAGTTTTGAATTTATTGAAAGATTTTGCCGGAATCATTTTATTAGCCTACCACTTGGGCTTCCTGTGGTGGCATGCGTAAGTCTTGGTCGCGCAGCCTCGTTTAAGAGCAAATCGTTCACAAAAGTCAACTGCGCTAACTTAACTCGCTTGGAGACCCTGGAGATCAAACCTCCACGATTTCTAGCAACGAGTCTGCATTTGCCAGTCTTGATCCAATTAGTTTTGATCTAACTTCAGTTGCTGGTTCAATCGATTTGTCCTCGTTTCGAAGGAAGAATGGCAATACACCAGCAAATATCACAATACCACCAGTAATGAAGAAGGCGGGAATATATGACTGGAAGCAATCTGCGATAAATCCTGGGGAAAAATAGGAAAACTTATCAATTACACCGACAATAATTTAAACTTTTACTTACACACTATCAGCAAGTGTGCAAGTGTACTACAAACAGCCTAAAAAGTTTTTTTTCAAATGCAAGCGTCATTTTAACGGAGACTCAATCATTGCCAAAAGTAGAAACGAATTCCACTTTTCGCGATGTTCCATGCAACATGTAGCGCAACGCCGTAGCGAGACAACAGCGAGACAAGTTGCAAAGAAAAATTGCTTCGCGTAATCGCGCCTTAACTTACCTGCAGTTGGGGCTCCGGAGAACAGAGCGATGGATGACGTCATCATTCCAATGCTAAAACTCGCAGAAGCTTTCCTTAAATCAGTAAAACAAGTTAAAAAGAAGACACATTGAGTTGTTACAAAGGCACCATTGCCAAATCCAAAGAATATAGAAAACACGATGAAATGAGTATAGATTTTAGCTTGAGTCAATAGTATTAAAGCAATTCCGACAACGAACGAAGACAGTTGAAGAGCGTGAAGGGAACTAAGCCATCCTTTGTCCAGGGCTTTGCCGATGACGACGCGAATAATAGTCGAACACACTCCGATGTAAATGAAAAGGAGAGAAGCCTTGGATCCAGGTATTCCATTCTCTTTTGCAAAACGAACCTGTGGGGGGAAAAATGGACGCTTTTCTCATGAACGAAAATGGACCTTTCCAAAATTCGCTTGGATGACCACGTAGCGATGACTTGAAGTTGAGAGTGAACTTGATTCTTTTATTCATCAAGTCAAACCTCGACTTGAAACCATTGTTTCGTGATCAGTCAAGCGAATTCGTGAATAGTCCGAGTAAGTACGGTTTCATAGCAACCATGTCGTAGGGTAGGGTCATAGCAACCATGTCGTAGGGTAGGGACATAGCAACCATGTCGTAGGGTAGGGACATTTTGCCACAGGTTTGAAGTAAACTGTGTATGAAGTATACGATTGGATCCTCCCCCCCCCCCCCCCCTCCCTTCTCAACGTTTGTACCCCACTCTCAAAAATTCATGGATCCACACTTGAACTTTAAAGCTTAATCTATAATATTCAATAGAACGTAGTTTCCTTACCAGGTGAATCGTTGGAACATAAAGTCCAAAAAACGTCAAAAATACTGAGATCGAACCAACGATATACTTCGTACTTCTCCACACAGAACAATCTATTATCCCCGAGTACCTCGACTTTCGTCCATTAATCTCTATATCACGAGTAGCAAACTTTTTGTCTGGCGCGTCTACCTCTACATTCGGATCAAAGGAGACACCTAGCGCACTTATGAGAAACATGACACTAGTCATGATTCGTAAGGTGCCTCTCCAACCAAAACTGTCAATCAAGACTTGTAAGACAGGCCCTAAAACAAGGACTCCGAGACTGGAACCAGACGTGGTGATTCCTATCGCTATTGAAAGATTCTTCCTGAAGTATTTCCTTAGGATAATCATGAAGGTGTTTATGCAGAAACAGGAGCTCAAGCCAAGAAGCATTCCGTGCGAGAAGTAGAGGATGTAGATATTCTCGACATAGGAGCTGACAATCAAGAAAGCAGCATTGCATAGACCGCTGCAAATCATAACAGTTCGCTCGCCGAAATGTTCTATAATCTTTACCACCAAAGGACCACAGAGGAAAGCAAAACCGACTTGCATAGAACCGATCCAAGCTAGAAGGAATCAAAAAAATAAATAGGTGAGAGACTGGATTAATATCTTGGGGGAAAGGAAAGTAGTGTAGGACAAGATGATGCAGAAGTCTTTCAGCTTCCTTGCAAGCTATAGTTTCGTTTGCAAAGTGCTGTGGTGTAGTTGTAATGCTCGTTTCCATTCTCGAGCGTCTTGGGTTAAATTCCCAGACTCGGCATCACGTGCGTGTTGTTTCAGGGTTCAATCTGTGAGTCAGCCATGCGTCGACTTAGATCAGCCCAGAAATTGTTTCAGGGGTGGATCTGTGAGTTAGCCATGCCCTGGCTTAGATCAGCCCAGATGTTGTTTCAGGGTTCGATCTGTGAGTTAGCCAAGCCCTGACTTAGATTGGCCCAGAGATTGTTTCAAGGGGGAATCTGTGAGTTAGCCGTGCCCTGGCTTAGATCAGCCCAGAGGTTGTTTCAGGGTTTTATCTGGGAGTTAGCCTTGCCCTAACTTATTTGCTTTGATTTTTTCTTTTACCTGTGGTACCCCTGCTCGCTCCAAAATGATCACTGAGCACGGGTAACAAAACACCAAAACTTAGCAGATACCCGAACAGTAGACAATTGATCATCATGGTAGCGAAACACACAAACCACGCCCACGGTCCGTCACGTGGGTGGGGTGACGCCGAACTGTTGCAAAGCGACATCTAAGAATGAAAAAAATACGTCAGAGAAACCCAAATGTAAGATATATTTTAGTTTCTTTATTTCACGAATCCTGCGTTCTGTTAGCGAACAATGGCAGCTAACTCGAGTTTTTAATTTAATTTCAAAATTGTTTGTATCCATTTCTTCGGCCGACTAGTGAGTTTAGACTAAAACAATTAGACGCTGTTCGTCCTCATGGTACCTCATAACCCATGCATTTGGCCTTTGGGGCTTAATAGACAGGTAGTTTCAATCTCCAGTGACAGGCAGCCAAGTTAGTAATATAATAACATTGTTATTAATATTTATATTATTATAATTTATTAATTTTCCTTCCAAAACCACGACGTCTAGAGGCTGCCAAGATGTCATATAAAGCATAAAGAATACTCCAAGGTTTTCACTCATCGGCTTCAAAGATTCCCCGAAAAACTTAGCAAACAAAAGACGGTAGCCAAGTTAGTGCCAATAAACAAACAAGACGATGAAAATATATTTTTCGTTTCATAATATTTTTGGTGAGATGTGTTACGAACATCCTCTAAAGAAAGAAAGAAGTTCCTATCATATTAAATTCATTAACTTACAGTCTTGCGTTTTATTCGTGTTTTGACTAGCGTAAATTTTTTTTTCAGGGGATGGAAAAAGTTGAAAACTTCCATCGTCTGCTACAGATGTACTGGTAATTTCTTTACTTTAAAGCTGTCCTTGTTTTCACCGTTATTATTAACTGCTTTTCAAAACTAGAAATGGTGTGAGGTATTTCAGTATTTCGTACCGTGAATCTGCAGTTAGTTTGCCAATCAGGATACTCTTTACCAAAACAGAGGTAGCAAATTCAAATGAGCCAAATTAAAAGCAATACAAGCACTAGAAAGAACACTCAGTAACCTTACAAAGATTCATTCAGGTGTTATGATATATGGTAATATCGTCCGAGAAAACTTTAGTTGAAACCCGGACAAATCGTCATGTGACCCCCACTCATACAAACCTGACATAATATATCTTTGTAGGGTTACCAAAGTAAAGGTTCTATTCAGTTCTAGTGCTGGTATTCACTCAGTATAATTTCAACTTTTTTGAATTTGCGACAGTCTTTGGCAAAGGTTCTATTCAAAGGAGATATTTGTCTTCTTTGTTCAAGATGCATGCCTATGGTCTTACGAAAGCTATTGAATTATGTAAAATAAGTTGGCAAATCTGCCTTCAATTCTGTCATACTTTTTACTCCAATTTCTTTCCTGTTTAACATATGTGTTTGGCTTGGTACAATTAAGATTTACTGAGTGTGTGCTTACCACATCGTTTTTGTACAAATCTAGTTGGGTGGTCATTTGAAGTAGTGGTTTGGTGATCTCGTTAGCCACAGGGTGACCATAACAAAGGACTCACTGAGCCATAAACACATTACACCGTATCATTATGAGCAATAATCTATGATTTGCTTATGATCTAAGCAAGAACTACATCGTGGTAAAAAACAAACCCTGTTAATAAAGTCACTTCGTTTAAAAAACGAAAGGAGTTTGTATCATTTGCGTAGCTTAACAGCAGATGTCATACCATGAAGACTTGTCTGAGTATAAACTACTTGTGGTCTAGAAAAATAGCAGTGGCGAAGGACAATCAAAACAAGAATTACACTGCATTTTGACCTTCGCCATTTCAAGATATCTGTCTTAAGAGTTCAATAGCTGAATTTTCTGATCACAAAACTCTTAAGTCGTAATAATCGTCATGATAACATTTCAATATGCAAGGGTTAGATGGTCTTGAAGGTTTCTACGGTAATGTGGCTCGTCTGTTGGTGCATGTGTTCTAAGTGAATCGTAATTGTTAAAATTAAAGCTTAATTTCTTTACCTTTTTCAATAATGATTTTCAACAAATCAGTTTATCGGTAAAAACAAGCCATCGACTGGAAACAAGTTGGGGAAGTGATGACAGACACATCAATTAAACTTCGTGCAGACGTAGGCGGTGTACATGTATGTAAATATTTCTGAATAATATTTGTTAGTCAAATTTAACGCAAACTTAACTAATCAATTTGAATTATTTATGAGATTCACAACAAGTATACAAATGCCTAGGTCTAAAAGATTTAGAACATTGAATGTAAACTTAAATTGTAAATAATCGTATCTAAGTGGTTTGGTTTAAAAGTACAAGTTTCATGTGACCTAAAAGAATTTGCTGCTCGAGCATCGGGCCATCCATTTTGATAGAGAGTTTTCACCGGTCTACTAACTCTATTTTCTTTGCCGCCGGCCGGAAAATATTTATATATTGTTAGCAAAACCCTCTTCGATGCCACCTTGAAGCGTATGTAAGCTTAGGATTACTCTTGTCCTCTCTAAATCGATCTATTATTACGGTGTATCTGAAGCGCAATATAGCAGATGGAAGCATATGAGGCTGTGCTGGAGACTTTCGGCCCCTAAACCGCTATCTAGTGACTGATCACGAAGGTCAGCCGAAGCATAAGGGAGAGGTTAGTTGGCCACTAGACCGTGTGTGATTAACCCCTAGCTATGACCAACTAAGACCAACGAGTTCAATATTTTCCTTTTGTTAAAAACTCTTTTGGTCACTATGGTCCATGTGAGACATGATTGAAAATTCATCCAGCCAGAGTGATTGTCACGCGCCGTTACCTTACCTTTCTACTGTTTTCTCCTTTTTTCTTCTTCTTCTTCTTCTATAAGAAGAGCCTTTCTGACCGTAAACAATTAACTTATTTTCCATGACCAGGAAACCGCTCATTTGATCACTTAAAAGAAATTACTATAGACAAGAAATTGTTCCATGGCGGTCAAAGGAAATTCAAACAGGATGAGGATTGTTCTTGCAACATCATAGAGATTACCACTGACCCCTTCTCCCTCCCCTCTCCCTCCCCTCTCCCCTCCCCCTTCCCCCTACACTTTTATAAGAAAATGTATGTAGTAACTAGATTTTGCTAAAGTTTTGAAGTAGCTTTGCTCAATCTTAATTTCTTCTTGGGCTTTGAGATAAAATCTTCTTGCCTTGCTTTTTCACTCTTGTGTAAGCACTGCTGAAAAGTCATGGTTTCGGTTTGTGAGCTACCCGCAGTGCTTGTGCTCGAAAGATGACTGGATAATGGCATGGAATTACCAACTAAAGCACGTGAAATTTCTTCTTGGATCGTTTTTTCTTATCCCTTCTTCCAAAGAACGCTCAGTAGTACTTCCAGTGTTGGCGCCGGCCATCTTGGAATACACGAGGAACCTTGAGCCCACAGTTTTCTACCGCTGGTAAGCTATGCGCGCGCAGAGATTTTTTTTTGTTTGCAGTGCGATTTTTACTTTTGTTTGCAGTGCGATTTTTACTTTTGTTTGCAGTGCGATTTTTACTTTTGTTTGCAGTGCGATTTTTACTTTTGTTTGCAGTGCGATTTTTACTTTCGTTTGCAGTGCGATTTTTACTTTTGTTTGCAGTGCGATTTTTACTTTTGTTTGCAGTGCGATTTTTTTATTCGCATTATTATTTTCATTTTTTGTGCGCAATTTATTTTGTTTACAGTGTGAGATGTTTCATTTGTGGTGTCCCCGTATGTTCGTGAATATGTGATGCTTTATCAGAATGTAGGTGCTCCTTTACTCTAGTTCAAAAATGTCGGGTTGAGAGTTGTTAAGAGTCCTATCTACCAGAGTTTTTGTTAACTAACCCCAATTTGTAAACAACCCGGAGGGGGGGGGGGGGGGGGTTTACCACCCCAACTTGGATAGGGGTGTGCCGCCAGGACCTCAAAACCCTGACCCTATCCCAGACCTAAAATTTTGATTTTACATATCCTACCCCAGACTAAAACTAAGAATTGTACACCCTATCCCAGACTAAAAGAAGGAAAATACGGTTATTCAATAGATTGCAATCAATATTTACTAACGTTTTTATTGTTTTTGTGCCGGCAGAAAGCGTAGTCTATTCGCCAGACAAAAATGACCAAATCGTTAACCCTATACCAGACAAAAATGATACCCTATCCCAGACAGAATGTCAAAAAATGATACCCTACCCCAGACCCAAAAGCCAAAAAACCATACTCTATAGGGCGGTACATACCCGTATAGCAAATGTAGGGGAGTACCCCCCCTCCCCGGTAAACAATGGGTGTGAAGCTAGAAAAACTAGTGAGTAATCCAGTATTTGTTTTCTTACGGAAAACTGACGTGCTGACATGAGTTCCGGAGTTGTCTATGTATACATCAAAAAGGGTAATTTATGATCAGTTTCCGTTTCCAAGGTAAGTCGAATGTTGGGATGACGAGAGTTGATGAACTCGCGCTATGCAGATGATACTTCATTTGCAACGATTGTTTAGGGTTCAATAACGACATTGATTTACTCATTAACATTCTAAGAAAAATGCATTTCCATCTAAATTAATACACGAAATCATTACTCTAGAGTCACCAAATTTGTAGATAACGAAAACAGTATTTCCAGTAACAAACAGGATCTCAATCTCTTTTACTATAAACAGCCATATATCGGCAAGTTCTCGAATATTGTTCAAAAACGCTTAAATAACATTGCCAACAATTATCGTAAAGACATCAACATCAGATTAGCATTTTCATCTTGCAAAATTGGGAGCTTTTTTAGCACGAAAGATCTCATTCCCAAAGGACTTCACTCTAGTATTATTTATAAATTTACATGCGCAGGTCGTGGAGCCTGTTACATTGGGGAATCAACCCGACAGTTTTGTATTAGAGTAAAGGAGCTCCTACATTCTGATAAAGCTTTACATATTCACAAACACCTACGAAGCTCAGAAAATTGTTCTCTCACATGTTCTGAAGAATGTTTCACAATTATAGATCAGGCCTCATCTACCGTCCAACTTAAAATCAAAGAAGCCTTACCACAGGTAGCCCAAGCTTGGTTTCTGTGGTGTCCTGCTATAAGGAAATGTATGGAGATTCATCAAAAATTTCAATAAAATCATTGGAACGTTAAATAAAGCCTCGAAAGTTTACCCGATCATTGAGAAATAGCTTTTCTTTTGAACTGCGTGGTTATTTTTTGAATTTAGCCCGTTTTAAGATTTTTTTCCCCCACCAGTAAGAAATAAGAGAAGGTTGGAAACTCTCTCTCTATCTTATTTCTTACTAGCTGGTGACTACTACACTTAAACCTCAAAAAATATATATATATATTGTGCAACCTCTTCTGCTAGAAGAAAAATATCCAACTGTACACAAAAAATCATGCAACCAAAATTCCTGCCAATCCCCCACCGCCATCAATTATTTACTGGTTCATCACATAGGTATTTATACATTGTGCAATCTGCATCACGATATTATAAAATCTGAAGATGGCAGACGTTTAATAAATACTGCCGAAACATGTCATTCAAACTAAAAAGTGTCGTGTTTGTTATAAAAATAGTAGGAAGTCTGCTTCTAAACCGTATACTTATAGAATACCCCGCAAATCATATGCACATACTTAATGACCATGAAATCTATTGTTGTAGCGTCGTTCTTCAAACAGTTCCGACAACTGCATATCATTTGCAGGGTATTCGATTATAGCTTCCCGACCTTTTAATAAACCAATTCTGATGAAAGCTGTTGCATCTAGTCTCCCCCACAGCCACTTTCTCAGGGGAGAAAGCGTTGCGTACGTTGCGTGACGACACTGAAAGCAGCTGTGGGGAAGACTAAACCCAGGACGCCCTGCTAAACCTCATCGCGAAAGCGCTAAATCGGAAATGTCTAGTCTAATAAATAGGAAAAAACCGGTTTTCAATACAAGTTTTGTAAGCGTAAGTCTCACCAACGCGACAAACAAGTTTCAAACTGGTTTATATGTCTTACTTATTTCCTTTGCAGGACCGTAACCAGGGGGGGGGGGGGAGCACAGGGTGCACGTGCACTCCTCCCCCCCATAAAAGCTTAAGGTCCGCTCATCTATCTCCATTTGCTTTAAAATTACATGTAAATGTTTTTATTTTATTTTGGATCTCTTTTTCTTTCTTTTTTTCTTTTTCTTTTTTCTTTTTTCTTTTTTTTATTATTTTGGTTCTGTGCACACCCCCCCCCCCTGCAAGATCCCTTGTTTACGCCACTGCTTTGATCGCACAAGACATGATTCAAAGCACGTTGGAAGCCAAGCAAGAAAGTAGTCAGATTATTTTCTCTCTAAGGTAATGATTCTAAAACATTTACATTCTTTATTTTTCAGGTGACTCCAATACAATCTATGTATTAAGAATCTTTAATGAAAATTGGTCGATTTTGAAGAAAAAATAATACTGAAAAACCAAACTGTTAAGAAATCCGGCGGCCGGTATGGCAAACGGGACGTAAAACTTCGACCGAGTTAAAAACAATATCCCTAAATTCACTCGCAATTATAGTTATGGGTACGGGCTCGACTTTCTCAAGAACTAGAGTAGCTTCAATATTTTTGCAGCCAAGAGAATACCCCCGAAAATCTAGCATTTCTTTTCATATTTTGCGATTTATTTAAGCTTAAGTTTTGCCGTAAATGGTTTTCGTGTTACAGTGTAAATACAATGTAAGTCTTATGATTACTGTGAGACTGGTATTTCTACGTTTGAATAAGAATATTTCATACTGTTAGTGTGATTTTTAAGGCTAATTAAAAGCAAAACCCACAAATGGGATATGACCCATCGACGAACTGTCTACCGAAGCTTAACATTTGATGACGGCGAAATATTACAAGAACCTGTTTTACCGGAATACTGTACTCGTGACGTAATTAGTATTTCAAGAGCCGTCAGGCAAAAGAAAACAAAAAGCCGCCATATTTGTTAATACTTTCTAATTGTATAAAGCTTTAATGGTTTTGTAATGCATTTTTAAAGGCAATGTTTATGGTTTTTAACCAATCAAAAGCGAGATTTATAAGCCACTACCACCGTCGTTGCCACCAAACTAGATGGATCATCTCAACAAGTTATTATACATACAGAAAGTATCAGCTTTTATGCACATTTATTGAAATTTTAAACAAACCAGGAAGTAAAGAGCTTTGAGATTCAAGTATTTTTCACACTGTGTTTTTTACGATTTTTTTATGGCTCGGAAACTGAGGATTTTTCAGGGGCAATTGCAAAATGTATTCAATTTATGTCATTTCAAAGCAACTCATAAAAGAAAATATTGTTATAAGCTAAAAATTCCAATACTTGCGCTAGAATCAGTTTGTCAAAATAAACTAAAACACTAAATATTTGCACAACCAATGACAGTTTGTATTGCATTAGAAAGGGATTTTAATTTGATCCAAAACAATTCTGTCTGGTATGCATATATTTTTCTTATCAAAAAACATCTGTCAAGGCATCTGAGTGGGTGTATTTTTAGAAGCTGTCTGCCAAGACAGCTAGAGAAATTTGTGAGACATCGTGTATGGCAATAATAGACAAAACGGTAATCTCTCACTAGAGTTTCTAGACTGTTATTAGTAGGCAAGCAAGTCTGATTTGAATTACTTCTATTCTATTCCCCTTACTACATGTGATGACTTATTCTATATTCTATCCCATCCCATTCCTTTCCTATTCTATTCTATTCTATTCTATTCTATCAATACATTCTATCTTATTTTATTCTATTTATTTAAATCAATTTCGTTTTGATTCATTTGATTCATTTTTTATTTATTTCATAAATCTAAAGGCACCTCCATTTTCTTCCAGGTGACTCGTGGCTTCTTGGCTGTCAAATGGAAGCGATGCAAATAGTCCAAGACCCATTACATAATCAAATTGTTCTCGAAAAACAAGTTGTCGATGGCGAAACTTTGTTGGACGGATCAGAGACCGAGTCCTCTGATGTACTCACCTTAGGGAGTCTGTACGTACAGGATCTGCCAAATGGTTACATTCTGCCCGAGAGACCATCCTCCTTTAATCCCAAGGCAAAGTTCCTGAACGATGAGCGATATTTTATTCATGATTTCCCACCCTGGCCTCTATTTTACATAGAGCGGCTAAAGCCAATCCAACTGTGTCTAATTGCAGGGAACGAACTGCCGATTCTCGTGCGATATAAACCAGGGGAACAGTTGAAGAAACACTGGAGAAAGTGGCTGCCATTCTTTCCTGATGCTGATACTCGTGACTTAGTTACCGAGGACACTGGTGATAGTAAGTTTGTTACTCTATATCCCTTGCAGTGGCTTGCGAGAGGAAAACATGGTGTCGATCCAGATGTTCATCACAAGATGCTCAACAAGAATACCATCCCAGAAATGGGTGCCAGTTGCCCAATCCACATGAGTGTGAATGACTATACCGTGCCGTGTATGATCAAAGCAAGCCATGGGCTGTCGGGAAGAGGGACCTACATGGCCAAAACAATGAATGAAGCAGAGAAAATTATCCATAAATTGAAAGATGAGGCACGATGCTTTGATCCAAGTATCTCTGAAGTCATTGAAGAGTTAACGGGAAATTACTGTGTTCAGTTTTATCTGTTCAAAACTGGTGAAATTCGTTGGCTTGGTTGCTCCAAGCAGGCGGTTACCGAGGACTTTAGTTGGAACGGGGGATACGTTGACTGGAACGAGCAGGAATACCTCAAAGAGACCTTCTTGAGAACTGTGACGCCTGTTAGAGAATATCTACACAAGAATGGCTACTTTGGGGTCGTTGGAATCGATGTTTTGACCAGTAAAGAGGGGCACTTTGTAGTAGATGTCAATCCCAGGATCAATGGAAGTACAACACTGCTATTGATCGCCCCCCACATGGCAGTCAAGGGGTTCCCCTCCTCTGCTCTCCTCAAAATCCCCAACATTAAAGGCAACGAAATCGAAATGATGGAAATGTTTGACAAAATTAACTCACTAGGGGAGGGGATCGTCATCAACTTGGCAAGTGTAGAGTCTCCGGATGGACGAACCTGCGAAGGACATGTCTGTATGTTTTCCAAAACACAGAGAGGAGTTATGGATCTTAAAAGCCTCATTATCAACCAGTAATTATTCTCTGTTTATATGCTGTAAAAAAATTTATAATTTGTTGTTAAATGCCCTATTTCACTAAGACGTCACAGCTTGTTAAGTGGGGGGAGGGGGGGGGGGTGGGAGGGGGAGGGGGCAGAATGCATCCTTTTATCCAAAGCCTTCTCAGCTTTGGTGAGAAGGTCTGGGTATGAGAATGAACAGAATGGTTAAGAACAATAATTTGAACTAATTTTAATCTGCAGCTGGACTGCTAGTCTAGATGTCTCTGGTTTTTGTACATTTTATAAATCGGGGTTTATACTATAATATAATATACGGTCTTTGGTAACTATTACTGCTTTTCTAAGTCCTAAAAATATAATGATTTTCGTCATGTAGTAATAGGGCAAAGACGTCATAATAAAATAAGGTAATCATTCATGAGAATATAGATATTTTTGTGTTTTAACTTTGTTCGGCAGTCCTTCGTTATGCTACGGCTCAAGTATTACCGCTTTCACCGGGTATTAATCTATTTTGCTATGCTAAAATTGTAAGATATCCTTTGGGCACGACTGTAAAACTTTGTAATTAACTTTAATTGAAAGTTAATAAATGGTGTGCAAAATATATCTCTGTCGTACATACAACTATTCCGAGGTTTAGGAAAAAACTGGGTCGAGTTGCCATTACGGGACTGTTTTGATGACTCATTTTCAAACATTCCCACAATGCATTGCAATGCCAACTCGACCAAGTTTTTTTCTAAACCTCGTAATGTCTATTCAGTTCCAAACCCCGAAAATTCATACGAAACTAACATTTATTGAAGATTCTGCGTTAGCGAGTCGATAACCAATCATTTTAGATTGCGATTTATTGCGATATTCAGATTCAAATTTCATGGCTTTGGGTTTTGAGCCAAAACAAAGAAGGCAAAACGGCAAAGCGCCAGCGAGCATGACAACACTGCCAAATGTGAAGAATGTACGAGTATAGGAACCAAAATAATCGGCGATAAAACCTGCAGGAAAAAAAGGAAAAGTTTTCAACAATTTGCAGAAACAAATTTTATATTGCATACTGAAGGCGCACTTTCGAAGAGGTTCAGGAGGGAAGAAAAGTTTGAAATTACTAAGTGGGAGAGAGGTGCCCGGACAATAATGAACATCGCGCAAAAACAAACAAATGTATGGTGGTACCGTAGTAATGAGTAAAAAGTTTAAACTTATGTGGGAGCACGGAACAATGCATGAATGGATAAAAGTAAACCTCCTTCCCTCGCTCCTTCGCTCTCTCCCTCGCTCTCTCCCTCGCTCTCTCCCTCACACCCTATTTCTATGCCTCTTTCCCTTCCTTCATCCCCCTCGCTCGCTCACTCCCTCCCTCAATCTCCACTCCCTCCTTCCCACACAAGACCTACCTGCCAAGGGTGGTCCCAGGAATAAAGCTACTGCTGAAAAGACATAACCAGTTGTCCAACCCACAGACGCCTTCTTGAGATCAGTAAAGCAGGTTATATAAAACACGGCCTGCGAAACCGCGAAAGCTCCATTGGCAAATCCATAGGATATTGCAAAGATGATAAAATGGGTGTAGATTGTGGCCTGGGTGAATAACACCAGTGAAAAACCAATGAGAAAACTAGATAACTGGAGCCCTTGCATTGGAGTAAGCCATTTTCTTTCGATGATTTTTCCGATAACAATCCGCGAGAAGGTGGAGAGAATGCCGATGTAGATGAAAAGTAAAGATGACTTGGAGGCTGATATCTGTCTGTCCTTTGCAAATGTCACCTGAAAAGGATCAATGTTAAACGTTAGATTATTTCCTTCCTTCCTTCGTTCAGGACTGCCTTCTTTCGTTCCTGTTTCGATTCCTTCCGTTTTCCTTTCTTCCTTTTATTATACCTTCCTTTCGTCCTTTGTTCCCTCATTCTCCCCCTCCCTTCCTCCCACATATATTCTCATTTTGATGGGATTCCTGTGGTATTGGGTATAGCGCGGGCGCATCAGAAAGGTAGCCCATGGAACACTACACCACAAACATAAATAAATACACCACGAACACTTTATTTTACCCCGTTATTCACTAAAAGCTGAATAAAAGTTGCTAGAATACTAACCAGGTGAATCATTGGAACATAAAGACCAAAGAAGGTAAGAAAAATTGATATCGTCCCAACAGTATACTTTGAGTTTCTCCACAATGAACAGCACATTCTCACATGCGATTCATCACTCTCTTGTTCCTTCACGTTAGTACTTTGTTCTTTAATATTATTTTCTACGTTTGGGTCAAAGAAAATACACAGTAAACCAGCTAAAAGCATAGCCCCTGCCATTACACGGAGGGCACCTCGCCAGCCAAGACTATCGACAAGAACTTGCAGTATTGGACCGATGATAAGAACGCCTATACTTGCACCAGAAGTCGTAACGCCCACCGCCATTGGAATTTTCTTTTGGAAATATTTTTTAATGGAAAGAGTTTGTGAGTTGATAAGACAGCTTCCAAAAAAACCAAACGAAACGCCATAGGATATGTAAAGAATCCAAAAATCTGATGCAAAGGAGCTTATGACGATGGCTATAGCTGAACATATCCCGCCAAACATCCCTACTGGACGTTCTCCGAACCACGAGATGACCTTTATGGCTACTGGACCCAGGAGAAAGGAAAAACCAATGGCCAAGGAGCCAATCCAAGCTGAGTAAGGCAATAGAAACTCAGTCAGGGTAAATGGGTTAGCGGCTTTATTCATTCATTCATTCATTCATTCATTCACTCACTCCCTCCCTCCCTCCCTCCCCACGTGCAAGCAAACCCTCCCATCCTCTGTCAATCCCTCCCTCTCTGCCCCTCTCCATGTACTTGCTAATCCTCCCTCTGTCCCTTGTCCTCCCTTCTTCTGTCCCTCCCACCCTTTCTCTCTTTCTTCCTACACATGCCTGCTTATATTTTCCAATCTTAAAGAAGGTTAATTTAAGGTGATGGGGGGGGGGGGGGGGGGGGGGGGGGAGGAAGATGTTGAATTTCAAAATAATTTAACATTTAGGGGCCCTGTTAACATCTTCATGCCACTCCTCATTATATAAATTAGCCTTCCCTTGTAGACTCGCCACTTTTCAGGGTTTTCTGGTCCTTGAGAGTAGCTTTCTTTACTTACCAGTTTCACCTCTGCTTCTCTTGAACTGTTCACTTATTACAGGCAAAAGAACACCAAAGCTTAGCAGCAAGCCAAATAAGATCAAATTATTGTAAAAGACCACGAAACATATCAACCAAGAATATGGGCTGTCTCTTTTATAAGGTGAGCCTTTGTCTTTACACAATACCATCTTGATTTCTAATGTGGATAAAATGTGAATTAATTACAAGTTTTTGTTATTGTTTTATGTTACTGCGTAGATGACAGTGCAACTACTGTAACCGGGGCCACTTAGGGAAGGACCATTCAATTTTTGTGGGGGGGTTGGGCAAAAACCCCAAAAAAATTCGAGCACAGCTTTAAAGAGTGGAAAAAAAACGTGCATAAGAAAAGTTCCAGAAAAAAATTCCAAATTTCAAAAATCTAATGGTTCGTCCATTAGACCAGTTAGACAAGAGAATTAAAATAATGCTTTGGGTAGAGGAGCAAACCAAAAACCTAGACTGCACAAGAATGGTAATCAATCCAACTAGATAGCCATTGTCATTTTCTCATGATATTTTGAGAGGCTATTGTTTTCTGCTGCTTTCTGATTGGCTCCACTACCCAAAGCTGGAACGCATTATATTTATTCTACAATTTAATTGGTTCTCACTGTCTAGGTGGCCCCAGTTATAGTAATTGCACTGTAAGCATAATAACAGAAAAAAATTAAAAATGGATGAAGGGAAACCTGTAGAAAAATCTTTGAATAAAGGGAGAGACCCTTATAATTATCGTAATCCTAAATGAAGGTGTATTACTTAATAGGAAGGTATAAATGTTGGTTCTGGATAATCATTTTATTTTGTCATTTAAGATTAAGTTTTTAATATTTGATATGTCATCTATGATGGTTTTAATGTTCCCATTTCATCTGTTCAGATCATGAATACAAATTTCAACACCTTAGCCTCTGATAAGGCCCCTTCCCCTTCTAATAAGTCCACAGTCTCAAAGCTTTATCTATGCAAGGCATTCTCAGCAGTATCCCAATTGGCAATGTTAATGATGGAATTTATTTTATTCTCAATTTAAAGGAAGAAAGGTTGTAAAATGTAAAAAGGTTGTAAAATTGGAAATACGAATGGGTTTTATTTCTAGAGGCTTTAGTAGCAATAGTAAACAAAGAGCGTAAGGTCAAAGGATTTAGACCTACCCGAAAATCAAAACGACAATTGACACTAGTTGACTTGATTTCTTCGTACCGTTTTCGTTCCTGTTGTGTTGAGTGAACTTGTCAAAATATCTAGAGATATCAGTTTCATCGGATCTGAAATCCACCAATGGTAACAATACAATCGATACTTATGTGTATGAGAATGTATATGAAATATATATTTGTACAATTGATACTGCACCTCGAAAATGTAACACTCTTTTTATTATTTTTTATCTATTTTTTATCGTGTAAGGATTTGATACTAAACCAGAAAGATGACACTTTAAGAGGCTTTTCCTAAAAAACTATCCAGATGTCCAAAAATTGCGACAGCATAATTTAAAAAAATATCTCAACAACACGAACACAAACCAACTTTTTATAGACATATTTTGGCATGATTTAGCAGTATATCTAGCAGGACTTTCCAAATCAATATTTTGCTTATTCTTTTCCCAGACAATGATCGATAATGATGACAGACGTTTCAGATCATGTTAGGAAACAAGACCAGGCAAAGAAATTTTAATCAAATCATTCACTATTTTTCTGTAAGTAAAATTTATTATACACCACTACTTACAAAATAGTACATAAGTATTAGCTTAAAAATGTTAAAATCGCAGATACTGTTCTAATGTTCTGTTTTCAGTTGAAGGACCTTTACGCAGGCAATGACCTTTAATACCAAGTAGTCTTCTAGAGGTCTTTGGCATTTTAAAGTAAAGGTAGAACGATTTATTTAAGTAAGTTATATTATGTGGACTATTTTTTCATGAATTTTTGGTTATTTTTTCTGTCTTGGTTTTTAATATTTTAATATATTTTTTACGACCGTCCGTGACCTTCGCGGCATGCCAATTGTTTATACGTTACGACCTATCAATGTGCTAAAGGCAATGTTCATAACTTATCGTCTAAATGGCATCCCACATTAGAAATGTCTAATATTTTCTGGTTCTACAAATCACTAGACTTACCTTTGATCTGTTCAGTTAGAGATTCGAACATGAAGATCTTGAAGGTGAAGAGGAGATTGGTGCTTGCCTAAACTGTTACCCAGTTTTTTTTGTTAAAACATGTATTTTTAGTAAGTACGTGATAAACTTGACAAACGTGTTTGCTCATGTGAGTCAGTTAACAGTATGGGGAATTCCTGATATATCGTAATGACTACCCGACTATCATAGAAAAGTGATCTTCAAATGGAGTGAAATATATTAACCTATGAATTTGTTATTTCTATTAGGTATTGAAAAAAACTTTGTTCTAAAGGGATAGCTCCTAATAATTCAGAGATCAAGTTACCATGTTACGTATTGCTACGAGCGCTCTGATTGATTGGAAGGCTATCATGAATTTTTTATTTTAAAATAATAATTTTGATTAATTTGGTGACCTCTGTCTTTTTTTTTTTCTTTTTTTTTTTCTTTTTTCCCCCCGGCTAATTAAAATCAGGAGGTAGTCAAACCTAGGTTATCAAGTTTTTCGCATCCAAATTTTGGTCCAAGCTTAAGGAGCGATTACACGGAGCAATTCTTTCTGCCGTTTGTCGCATGAAGCATTGCAGCGTATAACCTACAGCACAATTTGAAAAATTTTGTGAGACAATTTGAAGCAATCGTTGCCAAAAGTAGAATTCGTATAACCTACAGCACAATTTGAAAAATTTTGTGAGACAATTTGAAGCAATCGTTGCCAAAAGTAGAATTCGTTTCTACTTTTGGCAACGATTGCGTCTCCGTTCATTAGTCACTATGACTCACAATGCATTTTGGTCTTGGAATGCACTATACAGTATTCAGTATTCAACCTTTTTTGAAATTTATTCATTTATATATAATATTTGAGGGACTACGCACGCTTTGATCGGTCAAAACTATTGAAAAACCATGTTTACATCAGAGAACCGAGAAACCCTCTGCTTAAACGTTTTTTTTTTAATTTTATAAGAGCAATATAAAACGTCCGCTAGTCTCTACATACTGGGATATACCTACACTATTCGAGCTGTAGAGCACTCGAGAAGTCAAAATAAGCCATTCCGAGGTTGAGGAAAAACTGGGTCGAGTTGCCATTACGGGACTGTTTTGGGGGACTCATTTTCAAACATTCCCACAATGCATTGCAATGCCAACTCGACCAAGTTTTTTTCTAAACCTCGTAATGTCTATTCAGTTCCAAACCCCGAAAATTCATACGAAACTAACATTTATTGTAGATTCTGCGTTAGCAAGTCGACAACCAATCATTTTAGATTGCGATTCAAGAACGTATTCAGATTCAAATTTCATGGCTTTGGGTTTTGAGCCAAAACAAAGAAGGCAAAACGGCAAAGCGCCAGCGAGCATGACAACACTGCCAAATGTGAAGAATGTACGAGTATAGGAACCAAAATAATCGGCGATAAAACCTGCAGGAAAAAAAGGAAAATTTTTCAACAATTTGCAGAAACAAATTTTATATTGGATACTGAAGACGCACTTTCGAAGAGGTTCAGGAGGGAAGAAAAGTTTGAAATTACTAAGTGGGAGAGAGGTGCCCGGACAATAATCCATCATCATCGCGCAAAAACAAACAAATGAGTTGTGGTACCGTAGTAGTGAGTAAAATGTCAAAACTTATGTGGGAGCGCGGAAGAATGTATGAAAGTAAACCTCCTTCCCTCGCTCCTTCTCTCTCTCCCTCGCTCTCTCCCTCGCTCTCTCCCTCCCACCCTATTTCTATGCCTCTTTCCTTCCTCCATCCCCCTCGCTCTCTCCCTCGCTCTCTCCCTCAATCTCCACTCCCTCCTTCCCACACAAGACCTACCTGCCAAGGGTGGTCCCAGGAATAAAGCTACTGCTGAAAAGACATAACCAGTTGTCCAACCCACAGACGCCTTCTTGAGATCAGTAAAGCAGGTTATATAAAACACGGCCTGCGAAACCGCGAAAGCTTCATTGGCAAATCCATAGGATATTGCAAAGATGATAAAATGGGTGTAGATTGTGGCCTGGGTGAATAACACCAGTGAAAAACCAATGAGAAAACTAGATAACTGGAGCCCTTGCATTGGAGTAAGCCATTTTCTTTCGATGATTTTTCCGATAACAATCCGCGAGAAGGTAGAGAGAATGCCGATGTAGATGAAAAGTAGAGATGACTTGGAGGCTGATATCTGTCTGTCCTTTGCAAATGTCACCTGAAAAGGATCAATGTTAAACGTTAGATTATTTCCTTCCTTCCTTCGTTCAGGACTGCCTTCTTTCGTTCCTGTTTCGATTCCTTCCGTTTTCCTTTCTTCCTTTTATTATACCTTCCTTTCGTCCTTTGTTCCCTCATTCTCCCCCTCCCTTCCTCCCACATATATTCTCATTTTGATGGGATTCCTGTGGTATTGGGTATAGCGCGGGCGCATCAGAAAGGTAGCCCATGGAGGTTACTACTTCATGTAAGACCTCATGAAGTGGTACTAATAACTCTTGTTTTATGGCACTAATACCTCTTGTGTTGTGGTGTGTGTGCTGGTGTCTGTCTCCTTGTGGCTCCGTTGGCGTTTTCATAGCTATCGTTACTGCTTGGCTTACTTGAGGTGATTGGCTTACTTCAGGTGCTTCACTTACTTGACGTGCTTGGCTTGCTTCAGGTGCTTCGCTTACTTGACGTGCTTCACTTACTTCAGGTGCTTGACTTACTTTAGGTGCTTGGCTTACTTCAGGTGATTGGCTTGCTTTTGGTGCTTGGCTTACTTCAGGTGCTTGGCTTACTTGAGGAGCTTGGCTTGCTTGAGGTGCTTCACTTACTTCAGGTGCTTGGCTTACTTGAGGTGCTTGGCTTACTTCAGGTGCTTGACTTGCTTCAGGTGCTTGGCTTACTTGACGTGCTTCACTTACTTCAGGTGCTTGACTTACTTTAGGTGCTTGGCTTACTTCAGGTGATTGGCTTGCTTTTGGTGCTTGGCTTACTTCAGGTGCTTGGCTTACTTGAGGAGCTTGGCTTGCTTGAGGTGCTTCACTTACTTCAGGTGCTTGGCTTACTTGAGGTGCTTGGCTTACTTCAGGTGCTTGACTTGCTTGAGGTGCTTCACTTACTTCAGGTGCTTCACTTACTGCAGGTGCTTGGCTTACTTTAGGTGCTTGGCTTGTTTGAGGTGCTTGACTTACTTGACATGCTTGGCTTACTTGAGGTGCTTGGCTTACTTTAGGTGCTTGGCTTACTTCAGGGGATTGGCTTACTTGAGGTGTTTCACTTACTTGAGGTGATTGGCTTACTTGAGGTGTTTCACTTACTTGAGGTGCTTCACTTACTTGAGGTGCTTGGCTTGCTTCAAGTGCTTCACTTACTTCAGGTGATTGGCTTACTTGAGGTGCTTGACTTACTTGAGGTGATTGGCTTACTTCAAGTGCTTCACTTACTTCAGGTGCTTGGCTTACTTCAGGTGCTTGGCTTACTTGACCGGCTTCACTTACTTGACGTGCTTGGCTTACTTGAGGTGCTTGGCTTACTTCAGGTGCTTGACTTGCTTGAGGTGCTTCACTTACTTCAGGTGCTTCACTTACTGCAGGTGCTTGGCTTACTTTAGGTGCTTGGCTTGTTTGAGGTGCTTGACTTACTTGACATGCTTGGCTTACTTGAGGTGCTTGGCTTACTTGAGGTGCTTGGCTTACTTCAGGGGATTGGCTTACTTGAGGTGCTTGACTTACTTCAGGTTCTTGGCTTACTTCAGGTGATTGGCTTACTTTCATTGCTTGAAGTGTTTCAAATATGTATGTACATAAATGTTCAAAGATATGATATCTGGGAGAATTGAGTTTCATATTTTCTTCAAAGTTTGAACATAGCAAACAAGATGGTATATGTAAAGGCAAACAGAAAGTTCAAAAACTAACCCTCCATGGCCAGAGGTTTAACAGTATTGAATTTAATATAAGCATAGTTAATGGCACTCCATTAACCAAGATATAAGTATGTCCATAGCTGCCATAGAATGATTGTCAGGTCAATTTATTCGCTCCCGTATAAAAAAATATTTTGTTTGAAAAGTCCTGAAAGTTTTATATGCAAATTTTCTTTCTTTTTCCTTTATGTCAAGCAAACCAAATAGGAAGGTTTCTTGGTTTTCGTAGGGGATAAAAATTTCATCTCATTTGTTTGCGAAGAAACCACCGCTTCCTCCCCCTTGTTATGATGCCAATTTTTTTTTTTTTTTTTTTTTTTTTTTAGCTATCGCTATCATTATAACTCGAAAATAACTGCACTACACATACCTTTATAATAACATACACGAAAAAAAAAGCTCAACTCGGATTGGCAGTGTTGTTCAATCCTCGATTTTGATTGGATAATGAACAATAGAACAACATTATAGCCAATGAGATGTCAAATTTATATGACGAAAAGTTTGAGGAATATTTGAAAGCAATGGCAGACATTTCATTTCAGGTAAGTATTTGTAAAGAAATTTCGAATTGTATTATCATAAAAAACTAAATAACAGCTCAAAAGAAGGAAAACAGAAGTAACTGTACATAATTATGGCTGAATTCACATCGCATATAGATATGTATCACAGAGAATAGTCTTTTTAGAAATTTTATACCGGAGACAAACGACATATGATCCGCAAAAAAATACTTTAGACTTTTCTCAGACCTTTTTTAAAAATTTGTCATGCTCAAGACCTCACTTTAATATTTTACAGCCAATTTATGTCACATGAATGACATGTAGTCATATTTCTTGTTAAAATTTCAATTCAAAAAAACATTTCAGTAAGACATCTTGCATGTTTTTTAACACGCAGTCATGACCCTTTGCAGCATGCATTTTGGAATTAAGCTTAATCCGTAGACAAAACGATAGGTACCAGAGTATTCCCAGGAGATTCGAATATATTGTTTTGTTATGTCCCCCAGATGGAGCTGCTTTGACTTTGATGCAAGGGGAATATTGCCAGAATTTGAGGGTAGATGTAGACTTTGAATTTAAGAAAAAGATGCTGAAAGTCCAATATATTTATTAGTGGTATTATTCATGCATGATTCTGAACAATTGATTTTTAGAGCATGTATATGATTCCTTAAATGTGGTATTCTGTGCTAATGGAGTATATAAAGTGATATTTTACTCATTAGGGACTGATCTATGACTGTATTATGTCCTTTTAGGGGTGCTATTTTCAAAATCAACTGAACGTGGGGGTGCATTTCTTGAAATTTTAGAAGTACTGGCTCTCAACTGAGCTGTCTAGAAAAGGAAGATGATGGGTACATTTTTAATTGATATATATATATAATATATAAATCAAGTTGAACTCAGAAAATCCATAGATTTTAAATTGGTTTTCATGAAGTATTCATGTTTGTGCAACACTTTTTACCAAATGTTTAGTCGGAATACATTTTCAGTTCATAGACATTATGATTATATGGCAATTGGTATATAGAAATTTGGCAGTCAGAGGAATTTTTCTTGTCAATTATTTCTTAATTGGACAGTATGGAGTACTATTAATTACCTATTAATTATATAGCTGCCTAATTAATCCCATATCAATAAGACCTGTGGAATTAAGAAAATAATTGGACAGTTACCTTTATGGGATTTATGAGAAGCTGTACAATTAATAATTATTAATGGGCTTTAAGTACAATGTATATCCAGTGTATCTGCGAATCGAATGGTAGTCTACTATATCAAATGCTTCAAAATAATTCTTAATATAAATACAGCTACCTAATATATATATATATTTATGAAACATTAACTTTTATTAATTATCATAATGAAAATTTTGGATTAAAAAAAGGGTTCAAAGCATTATTGTTATTAAAAAAATATATGATAATGTTATTTTTTCATTTACTAAATGTGATTCAAGCTGCAGTTTCCAAAGTTTCTCCAACCAAAGCTGCCTCGACAAATTTTCCACAAATTATCCAATAGTGTTTGAGTATTTAAACAATAGATTAGCGGCAAATTTTTAATTCAAATGTTCTTTCATTTTTCCGGTTGGTAAAACTAAATGATGAAGAAGAGCTTATAATATGTTTTCTTCGCAGATTAGTGATTTGTGTCATCAATTATATAGAAAAATAGTAGTATATTAGAGACAGTATAAAACACAGTCTTTATGATTACAGTTTGTTTCTGCCTGACAAAGATATTATCAGGCTGACGCTGTTAGATCTTATCACTATGTTGCTATGCGACAGCACGTTCATATTCGACAACAAAGATGCCGGCAGTCTTCTAAGCCGTGTAAACCCATGGATATTTGTCTGATTTGTAGCAATTATATTGTTCAGATTCCTACTTTTGATGAAACCCTTTTGATTGGCTAATTTGTGGAAAATTTGTCGAGGTGGCTTGGTTTGGAGTAGTCACACTGTAAATACCGTCATGCATATTGTCTGTTCCATGAAACTTAAAATAAACTTAAAATATGTTTCATTTAGTTATTTTTCTTATAACTACCACATCTACATAAAAACGTTTTTTGGTTCATTGACTTTTTTAAAAATATTTTTGTTTGAAATGCAAAAATGGAGCTTGATGCATTCATTTTTTTTACTTAATTATAAATGCTTATTTTATATTTATTATTAGAGGTGCTGAAGTATTATTAAAAGGATATACCATGACCTAGTTTAGTCCTCGAAGAATTAATGAAAAGTACTAGTGAAGTTGTATTTATTGAAAATGGCTTCCTTGAATTATATACCACTCGTGCTAAACCTTTGTGGCAAATTTATCCACTTTCAGCAAAGGCACATGATACTTTTCATTGATTCTTCTCAAACATTGGTTTTTCCTATACCAACATCTTGGACACTAAGTGAACTAACTATGAACTAAATCTAATTAATTTTCAATTATATGCCTTTTTTTTAATTTGTCTTTTCCTCGGCAGATGTTTGATGGCCAAAGCATCTTGCAAATTCTCAACTTCTGTTCCTGTTATAACAGAGAAGAGGAAAAATAGTTATACCAACAGCATAAAAAAAACAAGCAAACTTTTATTTAGTATGGGAAGACAATACGCTGAATATGTCAACAACTTTAAGGCACTAAGAACAAAACCTTCTGTGTCTCCCAGTTAATACTCAAGGTAAGCTATGCGAGCTAAAATACTTTCACAATTTTTTTTTTGCACACAAAACTGTCTATTTTATATATTAAGAATTTTCAAAATTATTAAATTATTTGTAAATTAATTATAACATAATGCTTACTTTTTCTCTTATGCCTCTTTTCGTTTTGAACCAATAAAAGTCCTGAAAAGAATAAACATGATTATTGTTTGTTAAACAGCAAGTGTTAATTTATTCCTAATGAATTGGTCCCTTTCATGTCATTAAATCTTTGGTCATTAAATACCAAATTATGACATATTTTAATTACTTTAACAAATAAAACAGCTTTTTTGAATGTAAGCATGAAATACGGTACTAGGATCTAGCAACACTTCATGCATGTAGATTGTGTCAGCACAATAGAGTAAGTTTAATCTTATGTGACTTATACTTATAAAGACATTGAGACAAGGTAACAAAGATGAATGACAATAATCCCAACGGTTAAAATTTATTTTATTCAGGAAAGTTTTCAGTGTCTTTCTTTGTTTTAAATACTAAGATATTCATTAGTAGGTTTAATTTGTGTTAAAACAATTGAGACTACTTGTTCTCTAATTCTAAATTAGACTATGTTTCCGTTTTCTTATGAGTGAAATAGATTTGGAAGTGAGGTAATGTACGTACCTTGGCCTACAGCATCGCTTGCTGCATCCACTTCTAGGTCCTTTCCTACTTGAGTTGATTCTGTAGAGGGAAACGATTGCTCATGTGAATCATTCAGTGCATTTTGAAGTTGCTAGGTACATAGTTCTTAGCATCCATCTTTTGCTGGGGTATTATTTAAGGCAACATGAACCTACAGGGGCGACTATACCAAAAGAACATCAAAAATATAACCCAATAGTATTTATGTTATACCTTGGAGAGCGAAGCCAGAATGACTTAGGGGGAGGGGTTACAGGGTAAAAAAGGAAACCAATGAAATGAAGAAAAATGGTGCAATCAGTGAGGATCAAAACGACTTAAATTTGAGAGATTCAATAATTAAGCAGAAAGCATTAATAAATGAAAGTTTTCAGAACTTGCATAGTAAACTGTAGTGACTTCCTTTTTTTTCTCAAAAGAGAGGGGTATCCATATATAATAACCTAGTAATAACCCCCTGTAACCTTTACCTATGAAAATACTATACAGTTGCATTATAGAAAAGCACAAAGGAAATATTAATAATATTTCTATTTTTAATATTCCTCTAAATGTATATCAACCTACCAACAGTGCTACTTTTTGTTTGCAACATAGGGGTTGCACTTGAATTGGTTTTGGCACTCGATTTCTGAGTGCTTGTGAATGCTGTAAAGAAAATAGATCTCTTCATTAATTCCTGTTGCTTCGTTACTCTCTAATAATATATAAATAGTTAATTAAAAATAAACCTAACTTCCCTCCTTCATTTACATCCTGATCTTAGATAAAACACATGTTCAAATATTATAAATGGGTTACATATGAGTTTATGAACATTGGAAATAAGGTCTAGTGCAGGTACAGGTCTACTAGCTATTTCTAGAATTTAAATTGCTGCAATAGAACCGAAGTGATGTCACAAAATTATTTTTTGATATCTTTTTTACTCTATTACTTATACTCTTATTATTACATAACTGTGATATTTCAACAACTTTGCCAACTTAGTAACTGAATAATTATATTTCTTACCATTATCTAGCTTGGCAAGCAATTCCTTGGAAAGTACTTTTCTTTGAATATGAATACATCCAGAGATCTGTCCCCTTCCTTGGAAGGTAAGCCTCCCACAGCAACCAATCTTAGCATTTCTTATGTAATGCTTTAATTGATGCTCAGTGACAGAGGTAATTCCAGCAAATTCAAGTGCATCCTTCGTATGAAAACCAAAGCTATCCCCACACATACATTTGGTCAAGACAGTTTTCCTTATGAAGAATCCCCTTGTCTGAATTCGAAAACAAACAAAAAAAAAAACAAAATAAAAAGAAAATTAATAGAAATTGACATAAATTCACTATTTACAATCATGAAATGATTTTAAATTGGGTATCGAATAATTTAGAGTTAGGTTGAATTGGTTACATTACGAAATGCAAATTAACAAATTGACTTCAGTTTTTCTGCGTCTGTCCTCTTATTAACAATAAATTCATTCTATTCAATTCCATTAGCCTGGGGGAGGCTACAATTCCATCTACCTCCAACCTCCCTGGTTATCAGGAAATTACCTTTTCTGGTTGAGAAGAACATTCTTCAACAATTGCATTGATGGCACCCATCATCTCATCAGCCTTGATATCTAATGCACTGCCAGGACTATCCAAAAGCTCAAAATGAGTTGGAATAACACATTCCACAAAATACTTCTTTACTTGCTCAAAATGAAAAAACAGTGAAAGTTTCTCCAAGATCTGTGTATGGAAATAGAATAAGTTAAAAATGGATAAATCAGTTAGTGTTGGAGCATGGAGAAGAAATGAGGTGTGATGCATGGCAAGTGAGACTAAATAAATGAGGGACAAACATATTTAAGGTATAATGAATATGAGGATTACATTAAATAGGGAAAATAAGTTAAATTACAGAGAAGTAATAATTCACATTGGATTTTTCAACACATGAGAAAGGGAGTGGCAGTAGCTCTTAAAAAGTTTCCACTCGATTTCCATATTGAATCTTGGAAGCTGAACACCCTGGAAAACAAGCTGAAAAACCCACAAAAAGGTTGAAGAAACCCACAAATTAGCACAGATGAGATCAACCAATGACTTCCAATTAATGACAATGCTGGGTTGCTGTGTTTAACTTATTTTTAAAAATTATAACATAATTATTATTATAGACTGCAGTATCTCTTTCAAATTCAATTTTAATATATAGTCAGAATTGAAGTACCTTTCCTGTCGAAAATAAGATGAGCGCATAATTAAGTTGGCTGTGCATATCCAGGCTTGTTCTACTTAGAAGGGAACAGATTTCTTTAAATATTTCATCTCCCCTCATTTTCTTCAAATTCTGTCTGTAGCTCTAACAGAATCCCCACACTTAACACCGCTCTCTCCAATAATGGACGTATCTTTGATTTTAATTCGAGGCAAGTTTCAAGACTTTGTTCTGCACTTATTGGAGAGAACGGTATTACAGCAATTCTCAAAAAAACCCTAAGCAAACACAAACAAAAAGGCAAATTGTTAAAAGATTGCAGATTCAAAATTAGCATTTTATAATAATCTAGCTGACACATAAAAATCTGTAAATTCCGCAAATGCAGTTAATTTACTGTAATTTCATTATGAAACAGTGTTTTTATACTTTAATTTGCACTTCATACTCTGTAGACTTTTTCTATGTTAACATTTTTTCAAATTGATGCTGCAATAACTAAGTATATATATATCTGTGACATTCTTTTTCACAGGTCTGATCCTTAGCCCGCCGCAGTGCACTGGTAACAGTTAGGTAATAATATTGATATAGCAAAAACTTTGGATATGTCTTTGGATATATGTTTGATTTTGCACTCTGAGGCTCATGTGCTGCACAATAGAAATTCACCAATTAAGTTACATAGTTGTCCTGTCCATAATTTTTTCATCTAGCTTATTTTTAACAATAATTTTGACAGCTTTTCTAACAAGTTAACTTTCAATTTAAATTTTTTACATTTTCTAGGACAATACTTCAATATCTATTATATTGAAACAATTGTAAGTCAGATTTTAGTGGACAATACCTGGCGATTTTCTCTTGGTCCATTTTTTTTCTTCTGAGACATTGCGGATTCATCCGTCATTAGAGGTATCGTTCTTGATCCCTCTTGTATTGCATTTGCTGTATTTCTTTGAGCCTATTGATATTGTGATATTAAAATATTAGCTATATTTTCATTAGTATAGCAAATCTCAAATTGGCCAGCACACTCTATATTCATGTTAATGGGTAAAATAATTCGAATGCCTTTGACTTTCTTTGAACAATATTGTATGTAAAATTTCAGTTTGTTGAAGCCTAACCAAAATATATACTTCCATTAACTAGTTTGATATGTTTTAATGTTTTAAATGATATGTTTAGTACTGTACTTTGAATCAATTGGTAACCATGATCATCATCATGCATGCATAACCCCCAACCATATAACCATAACCCCTACCATATGGCCCCCTATTTAATGTAAAGTTGTGTTTCATGTGGTCAATCGATCAAAACTCTATGAAAAGATTTCTTAAAAATGACTGTTAAAACAGATTTGAATAATTGGAATAAAAGAAAAAAAGGTGCACAATATAGAGCTTTCTAAACACCCAGTCTGATAATGTAAGTGATATTTTTAGACATGGTTTCTATAATGTTATAGTACCACAAATACTTCTCAGTTAGTAAATCTCATATTATATTACTTACCTGATTGAAGGTCTGCACTGTTAATGCCTCTAAGATTCCAAAATCGGAGACATCGTCCCACCAAAAAGGGAGTGTTCTACTGCCAGCTTTTTTTAAGATGCCTGCCTGTGTGCATTCTAAAAGAAAAGAATGAAACAAGCTTAGAGAGGTGAAAACAAATTGTTACTACTTCTTGCCATAAGCTATAGCGTGAAGCCAGAGGAGAGAGGACATAACCAGGAGTAACCACCCAAATACATCACGACCCAATTGCAAAATGTACGTAGAAGTGTAATTCCTAAGATTTGATTAGCTATACATTACTTACATGACTTTTATTTGCATATCCTATCATTATCCCCCATTTGAATTTTTAACTGTGATCGAGGCCCAATCATAATATTGTCTTACAATATTAAATACTGGAAATACAAATTAAACCATTCACTTCACATAGAAAAATAAATACCGAAAGAGTATTGTCCATTATGTTTTATACCATAAGTTTACTTCAAATTTTGAAACAATTGATTTCATTAATTACCTCCAGTCCTTTTAGACTCTTCTCCGATGATGGACATGGCAACCTCAACTGCAAAGGACTTCCCTGAGACGGGAAGGCCATATGCCATTACCAACTGGCACACCATCATACATCTTTCTAAGTTGCTCATAATGGATTCCCACACCCATCCCTCCAAGGATCAGAAGGGCGGGTGGGAAATTCTTGCCCATTAAACTCGCCTTCCATCTCTAATATCTCTTTTATAGCTCACCCTCATCTAACAAAACCGTCCTGATCCCTGAAAACTAGATTAATGATTAACTGTACCATATGGCGTATGTTAATTTAAAATCTGCGTGCTACATAAGATGAGTCTCTATAGACTAATTATTGTACTAGTGATTAATAATTAATTATTTAGATTGTATAGTACCTTGTTGTTGGAGGTAGATTCATTGTTTGCCAAGTTAAATTTATGGTGACTGACGGTTTCCTACTCAATTATTCCCCCATAATTTTGTTCATAAAATCCATTAGTATTATCATGTCGTACGGGGTCTAGCATGGAATATGAATCTCCAAAAATTAATGCAGCTGAAACCTAATGGAATAATCTTTCTTTAAGACATCTGATATGTACTAAAGTTTCATGGCATAGAACGTGTCTGACAAATTGATCAGATCAATTGTACAAAAAAATTGTCTGTGAATGAATGGTGTAACACAAGCCAAAACCACAGGATCATGACATATAAATAAAGGCAAGAAGACAACCAGATATCCTACAAGATATGATTCTACAATACAAAAAGAGTGTCTGTACCCTTTAACCTACACTTTCTAATTTATTTTCATATTGCCTTTAATAAAAAGCCAATGACTGTTTTTGGAGAAAGGCAGAGGAGTCAATTTCATAGCACCCAATCTGCGAATGGGATGCCTTTCTATCAAGCCTCCTAGGCCATTCCATTTTGTCCCCAAACAACATGGATTGTGTTACCTATCATCCATGTTGTGGGATACGTTTCTCTCTGTAACCCATGCCTGGCAGCTGTGAAAATCAAAGTAGAATTTTAAGGTAGGACATATTTTCGACAACCCATTTTAAAAAGTGGCACTGCATCATTTTTATGAGTTTGACTTTTTTTCTCTTCCGGTTTGAAAGAACTTGTGATAACTAAGTAAAATATCACTTTCTTTTTCAATAATTTTGATAAACCATAAGTAAAAGTGGCTCTAAATTTCTAAATGTTGGTACTTAATTGATTTTCATTGGTTACAAAAAACTGGCAATTATAAGATAGATTTAAAATGTAATAAGTAATTTGTTTGTCATCCACATGGAAGTTTAATCATAAGCCATACACTACGGTCTCGAAACATCCTATTTTCAGTTTAACTCTTTTTCTCTTATTGTGAATTTTACATAACCATAAATAGAAGTCTCATTTAGATCACCCATGAAATAAATGAACACTTTCTCTGTTAATCTATCTTGATACACCATTTGTTCCACAATTCCCGTGACTGAATCTAATGGTTCCGTAATATATGTCGTTTTATTTTAGTTTTCATTATAATAACTCACCTCAACTGGGAATA
The DNA here is from genome assembly GCF_029948245.1 of Actinia tenebrosa. Lineage (NCBI taxonomy): Eukaryota > Metazoa > Cnidaria > Anthozoa > Actiniaria > Actiniidae > Actinia > Actinia tenebrosa. Next base: position 3,603,434 of record NW_028292585.1, read on the forward strand.
CCTCGTCGAGGATTACTCAATTTCACATTTCGTTTTTATACACAGAGCCTTTGAAATAGGGGGGTAAAGTACTGTTTTCTTTAGAATGGAACAGTCCACATTTCTGGACGAAAGTCAGTGCCTTGTTTAATATGCCTGACATCTGGGTTATACATGTCTCCATGTCAAATAGAAGTACTGTTTACTATAAAGAAAAAACATATGTAGCTTCATGTTATCTATTAGGCGTGTAGAATTTCTTTTGCGCAGAATTGCGATCGTACTATCTTCTGCATGGTCGACCACTATGAAACGTGCTTACTTTTCAGGCACAGTTAACATCCTTGTTTCTCTCAATGCCGTTGTCCGTGAATAATGTGACCGTTTACGTTTATATCATACGTCGTAAAGTCAAGTGTTTGCGAAATCAGAAAGCTCCCGGTTATCGACTTAAAAAAGTATTTCAAATCATTCAAGGCAAATTGGTATCAGCTAGAAGAAAAACAAAGGTTAATGCATAGCCAAAGCAAAGCGCCGTAAAATATATAAAACCCAGATTTTGTATATGACCTAATCTATGTGTAGAGTATTATCAAATATTAAGAGCTTGTATCGTTCGTATTCTAATTATCCATATCGAGTCCTGCATGCAGTGACCTATATGATATAAAACTAGTCAATCAAGGATACCAGGCTCTTAGCATTATATAACTTGTTAATTACACGTATAGTCAGTCGATAAAGGATCAACTATGGAAGCGGATATCTGCATTCACGGTTCACTGCAGGTCCGACCCGAAATGGGCGTATAAGTAGAAGGGTGATAATAAGTCGAAGCGCGGGAACTTATTTACCGAAGACGCGAGGCTTAGTGGGGTGGCGAGGTGAAGTATTTCTATTGGTTAAACACAATGAACGGTTGATGTATAAGAGTCGTTGGCGCGGCGGTCATCAAATGTTATGTTATCGTCTGGCAACGGGGCACCATCGACGTGCGCGTCGCGCTGATTACAGGTGAATATACAGTCAGGGATAAAAGACGTAAGTGTGTGACCAAGGAGGTGGGCCGGATTTATGCATATCTAACATCCACTAGTGTAACAAATTATTAACGTTGTTATTACGATCTCAGACATAACGCTCACCGGTGCAAACACAGTGTTATAGATATTTCTAGCCTAGCCTTTTTTTGCATGCCCCATTAAAAAATTACTTGGCAATATAGATTTCAACGATGAATAAACTTTTTATCAAGATATTTAAAAATTAGCTAAAAGAGGCACATTAAACATTAATTGCCGAAATAAAACATTCTGCAAATATCATTAAAGTGAAAAAAGCAAAAAAAGCAAAATAATCAGCGTAGAGTTCAATCTTTAATGATTTTGCTTGTAACTAAAACAGTGTAATTTTTTTCCACGTGAAATGTAGCAAGAGACTCCCCACCCCCGCCCCCCGCACCACCATGAGGTTTGCCCCCCCCCACCCCCGAAGTATAAGTAAACAAATACTTGTTTGATGAGATTTAATTTTAGAGTGGTGTTCATATCAATCCCGGGAAATAACGTTTTAAAGCATGTCTAGTACTCATTACACACTCTACATTGTCTTCGTTGTCGTCTATGGGTTTATCCCACTATTATACCCTTTAATGAGCTCACAGGATGTCAGGCAAGGATTAGGAAAACCACGAGTATATATAATAGGTCTATGGAATATCACACATCTTTCTCTTAAGCCCCGTTTACACTACAGATTTTTGCTTGCGATTTTCTTGCGATTTGTCCATAATATTACATGGATACATAATGACGAATGTACTTGTAAACAGCATAAGCTTTGCAGGATACTATGGTTTTTGGGGAGAGGACGTCTCTTTTGAGGATGAGACAAAATATTTTCAATGATTAACCCCCTGAAATTCCTACAAAATCGCCAAGTGTCAACGGGCTTTAAATATCCATATTCTCTATTTTGTGTAGTTCTGTTTGTTTTTAAAAAAACGTATACTGAAAAAATACTGAAAACTATGTTTATGTTCGCAATTTGATCTGGTACCTTATGAGTCGCAATATAACGATGCATGACAAACTCTTTTCTTCTTTATGGTGAAATCATAAGTTCTTACTAGAACTGTCCTCTAGCCCTTTGTTAAGCCCGTTCCACTACGATTTTTGCAGCGGTTTTTGCTGCGATTTGTTTTTTTGGATTTTGTTCATATAAAGTAATGTAAGAATTTACTTGTAAAGTTTTTTTGCAGGATCCAAGGTTTTCCTAGACGGATGCCACTTTTGAAGGATAGAGGACAAAAGATTCATATTTTCCAAAAATTGGCCAACAATAATCTAATCTCCCGCAAAAATCCTCCGTCAAAAAATCGCACCAATGTATAAAGCGGAGCTTTAGGATGGCGTTTGATGTGTTTTCCCGGGAGTGCCCTAATTTTTAGATAGTATATAACCGCAAAACGCAATCATCCATTCCCTCGACTGTCAAGTCGCTGTCGCTATCGTATCAATATATTTGCAAAAACCAAGATTAACTGCCAAAAGAAATAACTATGGGCGTCGTATGATACTTTTAAAAAATACAAAAACATTGATTTGATACGCGCAAAAAAATACAAATTGTCATTTAAAATCAAAATTCGTAAGAAGTTCAAGTCCGCACATGACATATAGTAGCGCCAAGTTTTTCGATCAAAAATCAAAATTACTTTTTTTGTATTATCCGTGTTATCCTTTGAATTTGTTGACATATCTCTTTTCCAAAGAGTGCGGTCATATATGGTGTCTAAATAAACATAAGCCAATCCACTCTGAAGTAAGTCAATGAACGCACTTTGACGCAAGCCAGCACCTGAATAAGCAATCAACTGAGATAGTGAAGCAGCCCCTGAAGTAAGTGATAGCACCTGTAGTAAGTGAAGCACGTCAAGTAGCCAAGTTCACCTCACGTAGCCAAAGCATGTCCAGTAAGTCAAGCACCTCAACAGCCAAGCATTTCTAAGTAAAGCCAAGCCACCTGACGCCTAATGAATGCCCTGAGAAGTACAATGAAAAGCAACTCAAAGCAAGTCAGCACCTGAAGTCACCAAGCACCTCAAGTAAGGCCAAGCACGTCAGTAAGTGAAGTCGGGTCAAGTAAGCCAAGCACCTGAAACCGATAAGACCACGCACCCTGAAAGTCAAGTGAAGCACTTGAGAGTAAAGTCGCCCTCACCTCAATAAGTAAATTGAACGCCCCTCCAGTAGCCAGCGACCCATGAAGATAAGTGACACACACGAAAGTAAGCCACACATCAACCTGAAAAATACAAAGCCAAGCAACCGAAAGCAAGCCAATCACCTGAGTAAAAGAC